>NC_083402.1:82329819-82629819 GCF_020745735.1 Hemiscyllium ocellatum
CAGTCTTTCATTTCCAAAGCTTTTGGAAAGTGATATGTATAGTCAACTAAAGTCATGAATGTAGTTCAATTGTATCAATTCAACAAGAAAATTTGAAATCTAAAGACGAAATAGTATGATCAATATAAATGTAAATAAGCATATTTTAATTTATACTCAGCTGTAAAATCTTTAGCAATGTAAAACATATTACAATTATCAGAAAGAAAGATTATCTGCTTCAGCACAACACTTGGTGAGGGACAAATTGCTATTAATTTAATGTTATTGTGTGCTCCAAATATTGCACCAAAGGTCTTGATGTTGCCAGGGAAAACAAAATGATACACAGAATCTGTACAATGATTGATGCCTGTAGAAAAATGGGTTGTACACTAACTGACATTATGACAGCAACCCATACTTACTCCAGTTGCTTTCAAAGAGATTACAAATGTGTGGGGGACTTCACAATCAATTAAGATTCATGTAAAATTTGAATATTCTAAATCCATCCGGCTTGTTAATTATAGTTTACAATCCACTATCTTCTCATGACAGGAAATAAAGTGGCTCCTGAGCACAACCATTCAATCTGGCGTATATCATTCACTTTCTAGCACATTGATTGAAACTTCCCACAACACAGTCAATTTATACCTTATAGCAGATCCATTGTAGACCTCTGGAAAAGCAAAATGTGTAGAAAATTTCCAAAATATTGGATGTCACGCTCTCAAAATTTCATTCCACAATTACATGTTTACCTTTACTTAAAAGGCTTCTAAATTTAATATTGTGGTGACATATTATTACCACTACATTTATATGTCATAGTTCAATTGGAGGCTGAGTTACTATGGCAACATCCAATTTTACATGCATGGTGTGATCAGGAGCTTTGGATAGTAATTTTAGAGTCTACAAAGTCATTTGCATCAATTGGCTAACTAGGAATCTCTCCCACTCTTGCCACTTGCCATTGGCATGTTTTAGAACGATTTGCAGTTTCATAATCAACCTGTTTGGCCTCATTATGAAGACATCTTCCTTTGCCAAGAAGTCTAGCAGCAGATCTTAAATACATGCTTCTGTTTCAGAAGTAGGGAAACTACCTATTATGTCTCAAGTCCTCCTCAGAAATAAATTTAGATAAGCATAAACAATATGAAATACTTAAACTTTATTTGAAGTCATGTAAATACTGTTTAAAACTGACCTATTTATTTCCAGATGTGGTTTGGAAAAATAGACCCATTCAATTTCTGAATGCATTTATTGTTTCCCAACAGAAGCTGTTGTGTTGTGATTTTATTTTTAGTATTACGCACATGAAGCGATTAATAAATTAACTTTAATTGACACAGAGAAATTTCATTCCTTAATTTGAGGACTCAATGAGTGCTGTTCCAAGGTCTATTAACCAGGAAAGACAATGCTTTTATTTTGATGTCTACAAACAAGCTTATCTTCCTGAAACCTTGAAATTGGATACATGATGTTTTGTCTGTTTCTAATAATATTTTTAAATAGATTTTTGTACATAATTTAAAATTAAATGCAAATGTAAATAAACTTATTTCTAAATATTTACAGTGCCTTCAACTCTCCCTGCCTCAGTTCATTTGCTGTTGAAACCCTCAGTCACATGTTCGTTACATGCCAACAGTGCACTAACTCTTCAATGGTAAAGCCAGCATAGGTTTATGAAGGACAAAATCTACTGGGTTTTTTTTAATGGATGTAAACAATAGAATAGGTAGGGAAGAACCGTGGATCTGCTGTATTCAGATTGTCAGAAGGCATTCAATAACATCCCTCATAAGATGTTAGTGGGCAGTAATATAACAGCATAGACCCAGAACTGCAAGCCAGACAAGAAATAGAGAGAGAGTAATTGGGTCTTTTTCAAAGTGGTAGACAGTGACTAGTGGGGTACCACATGAATCAGTGCTTAGGCTCAAGGTATTCATATAAATGACCTGGAGGAGGGACTAAATACATCATTTCCAAGTTTGCTGATGACACAAAACTGGACATGAATTCTGAGTTGTGAGGAAGCTTCAAAATATTTTAGAAAAATTGAATGAGTTGACAAACACATGCTAGATGCAGCATAACATGGCTAGATGTGGAGTTATATACCTTGATGGGAAATACCATGGGATGATGCTGCCCTTTTAACAAGGTTATGTTGTCCTTGGTTTTTTCCAAGGGGGGTTTTAAAAGCAGATCTTCTGATATGGCTGGAAATGGCTACTTGAAAACAATGGTAAAGGAGTGGCCACTCCTCCTACTTCACTTTTTTTTAATTTGGTCTGTTTTTAGCAAGTAATCAAAAACTGCTGTGGCCTTAGAGAAGCAATTGCAGTGAAAAGAGGTTCCATGTTTCAACAGACATCTTGCCTGAATATTGTCTCTGAAATCTCACCCTCCTGTAAGAACCTGTGTTTGAACTTACCTTTTGCCAAGGGGTGTGTTTATGGGCTGTTGCGGGGGTTGGAATAGCTCCTTCATTAGGTTGATTGGGTATTCAAATAAGTTATTCTAAATTCTGTTTTCTTTTGTTCGTGTTTCTTTTTTATATAGAGTCATAGAGATGTACAGCATGGAAACAGACCCTTTGGTCCAACCCGTCCATGGTGACCAGATATCCCAACCCAATCTAGTCCCATCTGCCAGCTGCACTACTCCTAGAATCCACTTCACATCTGCCTAAAAAAAATTAGGGTCTGGGCTACCTTCTTAAAGGTAGGTCAGGGGTGACCATGTGTATTCAAATGGGCCCGAGTTATGCCACTCTCTTCATGGGGTACGTGGAACATTCCTTGTTCCAGACCTATACTAGCCACCACTCACAGCTCTTTCCCAGCTATATCGATGATATCATTGGTGCTACTCCCCTCTCTCATCCAGAATCAATTTCACTTCCAATTTCCGCCCCGCTCTCACTTTCACCTGGTCTATCTCTGAGTCCTCCCTGTTCCCTGGCCAACATCTTTGTCTCTGGCTTGCTGCAGTGCTCCAGCAAAGCTCAGTGTAAGCTATAAGGAACAACACCTCATTTTCCAATCAGGGGCCCTGCAGCCCTCTGGATTCAATGTCAAGTTCAATAATTTCAGGGCCTGAACTCCCCCATGCCGTAGTGCCTACCTTGTTATCACCTGGTCTGCCATTACACACTATCTATTGTTAGTCACTAACAGTCTCCATTAACAGTTGTTCACCCTCCCAGTCAGATCATTTTAAACTCCATTGTCTGTCCAACTGTCCTTCTCCTCTCTTTGGACTATCCTTACACCCTCTGTCCACCCGATTTCTGCATATAAGCTGACGTTTTCCTAGCTACCATCTGAGGAAGGGTCACTGGACCTGAAATATTAACTTTTAATCCTCTAATCATTTGTGAAGAGAAATCAGATAGGGTAGACAGTGAGAGCCTTTTTCCTCGGATGTTGATGGCTAGCACGAGGGTACATCGCTTTAAACTGAGAGATGATTGATATAGGACTGTGGGAAAAAAATCCACTTCCCTGTCCACCCACAGCATGGCCACAAAGAACATAAGGAACTATGTCTGCCTAAGCCACAACAGAAACTACCCAGAGTGTATCAGCCGTGACCAAACAGGCAAAGACACTAGGCAGCAAACCGGAGATGACTCAAGCCATTTCAGACTGGGGAATATGCTTCCTGAGACAGCCTGATAATAGACTTCCTAGCCCTCAGTTAGTACAACTGCTCCCGAAACCCTAAGGGCAGCCTCACTCCTCACACAGACTGGAACTCCACAAAAGATGCTCAGACTGAAAGGCACCAATGTACCTAACTTGCAGACTAACCACAATGGAAACCCATTGATGCCAGGATGAGAGATATTAGCACCCACTCTCACAGGATTAGAATCTCTTAACTAATTATGATTCCTGATGAAGGGCTTTTGCCCGAAAGATCAATTTTCCTGCTCCTCGGATGCTGCTTGACCTGCTGTGGTTTTCCAGCACCACACTATTGGCTCTAATCTCCAGTAGCTGCAGCATTACTTTTGCTTAACTCAACCACGGACTGATTGTTGCTACCCAGACAGTTGATTGTCCTCCATTGATTATGTTTTACTCTTCATTGTATTGTAGTTCACACCACATTACTATATCCCTATAAACCTGCCTGTGCCCACTGCTGGAGGAAGAGAACCCTTGATCTACCTGTACAGACTGTAAGATCTGTGTCAGCCTTGTCAATTTCTCATCCAGCGATATCACTTGTAATAAACAGCTTGTTAATTTCATCCAATGCGTGCTTGTGGTCCCTGTTCAATTGGGTAATTTATCCGACAATGACAGATGTCAGAGGTAGGTTCTTTACTCAGAGTCGTAAGGGCATGGAATCTCCTGCCTGCAACAGTAGTAGACTCACCAACTTTAAGGGCATTTAAATGGTCATTGGATAAATATGTGGATGATATTGGAATAGTGTAGGTTAGATGGGCTTCAGATTGGTTTCATAGGGAGGCGCAACATCGAGGGCTAAAGGGCCTGTACTGCACTGTATTCTTCTATGTTCTATGTTCTAGATGCTGTCAGTCCTGCTGAGCTTTTCCAGCAACTTCTGTTATGAGGCAAATGATATGTTGGCCTTCGTTGCAAGAGGATTTCAGTTCAGCAGTAGGGATGTCTGCAGTTATTCAGAGCCTTTAGTGAGACCACATCTGGAGTATAGCATTCAGTTTTGGTCTTGCCACTTAAAAAAGGATATACTTGCCATAGAGAGAATGAAGGGGAGGTTCTTGAGGCTGATACAGACTGTCAGGACTGTCATATCAGGAGATATTGGTATGACTGGGTCTGTATTCATTAACATTTAGAAGGATGAGAGGGGATCTGATATAAGCATATAAAATTCTAACAGATCTGGACAGACTAGATGCAGGGAAGATGTTTTCCCTGGTTCAGGACAGGAGAACCAGGAGACACAGTCTCAGGAAATCGGTTAGACCATTTAGGACTCATGGAAACCTTTATAAATCAAAGGTTAGTGTAACTACAGAATTCTCTACCTGAGAAGGCTATGGAGGCCACACCACTGAATATATTCAAGAAAGAGATAAAAACTTCTAGATTTTAACGGTATCAAAGGGTATGGGAAGAAAGCATGGTGGGGCAGTGGCTAGCACTGTTGCCTCAAAGCGCCAGAGACCCAGGTTCAATTCCCATCTCAGGCAACTGTCTGTGTGGAGTTTGCATATTCTCCCCGTGTCTGCGTGGGTGTGCTCTGGTTTCCTCCCATAGTCCAAAAATGTGCAGGTTAGGTGAATTGGCCATGCTAAATTGCCCGTAGTGTTAGGGGAAGGGGTAAATGTAGGGGAATGGGTCTGGCTGGGTTGCTTTTCAGAGGTTTGGTGTGGACTTATTGGGCCAAAGAGCCTGTTTCAACACTGTAAGTAATCTAATCTAAAAGCAGGAAAATGGCATTGAGATAAAAGAACAGCCATGATTCTATTGAATGGCAGAGTGGGCTCGAAGGGCCAAATAGCTTATTCCTGTTCCTAATTTCTATGTTCCTGTTTTTTAGTGAAAGTAACAAGCAGAGAGATTATAATCAGTTACACTAAAGTGCTGTGGCATACTTGACAAATTGTTGTTAGGCACTTCACCTGTCTAGCACTGTGAGCTATACTGTCAATGCATGAGCTTCCATGGAAACAGCTCATGCAGCTACACCTTACATCTCTGAGGGGCAAGTGCAGTAGATACGCCAATGCTAACAGCTCCATTCTATTGACTGCGGCAGCCTCAAAAATCCAAGTGCTGGTGAGCCCTTATGACGCAAGCTGTCAATCCTCTCATCAGAAACTAAAATGATCAAAATATATTAAATCCTAAGGGAAGTGTAATGGTGGATTCTGAAATAATATTTTTCTTGTAAAAGAAACTTGAACTAGGTGAAACAGCTTAAACCCAAGAAGGCTTCCATCAAAGGTGGAGATACAGTGAACATTTTCCTCTCAGGGATTTCTTGATTATTATTAGCATTTGCTTATTGGAATTAGCCTGAAATATAGTCATTTTGAGTTGCAAGCACTGAAACAAACAACCTTGTATCAAGCACAAATGAAGACTGTTCTGATTATCAGAGTTCAAAATTGCAGCTCCAGGTCATCATTGTAGGTGGTTTTGTTTAGTGTAGTGTCTGCCCAGTTATCATCAGCTACTTCAGCAATGGTGTTCTATCTATCACAATGTCAGATGCCCAGTGCATAGTGCCTTGTAACATTTGCGACTCTTCAGGTACTGAAGCAGTCCATTCTCTCATTTAGCAACAGCTGCTCATTTATCAAGCTTGGCTGCTAAATGGTTAATTCCACTTCACCTACTTTGGAGTTGTGCTATCATGTCTTCATTAGTTTTGGGACAAATACTGGAAATTTCTAGCTGGCAGCTCTATGAGAGTACTAACTTCAAAACCTACAGTGGTTCATGAAGACAGGTAACTATCACCTTTACAAAACAATTAGGACTAAGTAATAAATGCCAGCCTGGTTACTGATGTCTGAATCCAATGAACTTTTTAAAAAATTTCTTAATTAATCTGCTTAGCTGTAAAGATTTGCCAAAAGTGTGGTATATATGAATATTTTAACACGCTGCGTAAATTATTTATAGATTACACATCTTTCTCTGTCTCATATTATTTAACAAGTATCTCTATTGTGGAGCCCAGCTAGCATAGGTAGATGGGATGGACTAAGGACGAGTTCCCAAGGGAGAACCTAATGGATTATGGTAACTTGAACTTCTCCCTGAGAAACTGGAAGGATTGTATATTGGGGAATGGAACTGATTCAATTTTATAGTGGATTTCCATTTGGTCCCTTCATGGATAACTAGTTGATTGATTTATAACTGAAGATTCACAAACATTTCAATCTTCCCAATTTAAAATTCTATACACTGGTCTTGCATATCTCTTCTAAATATTTGTCTTTGCAAGTTTGTGAATGTATGGTCAAAATATGCCTAATAGAGTATAGTGATCCATTCTGGATTTGATCAGTTTCCATTATGCAGTTTCTTATTTTTCCAGCTATTTGGATTTAGGCTTACAGTTCTGTGGTTCTTGTATCAATGCATTTTTAAACAAATATTAAGAATCAACTTTATTGTTGATGAGTATCAGTTCTTTATTTGTATTTTTGTTGAGGAATATACATTTTTCTCAACACTGTTGATTTTCTGTTTGCAACATACTGTCTGTTACTGTCCCTTTTCTGGTATTCACATCTCATGCACATGCCTACTCCTATAATCCACTTTCTGCTTACATCTAACTTTCTTTCTTCATTCCTCCTATGTTTCAAAGGATAGTTAGCTGGGGCGTTCCTGATGATTGCTAAGGTTCCATCCTTTTCTTCAGTTGGTTTGTACTTGTTTTCCCACCTGGCTGATTTCTAGAAATGATCTGACCTCTTTTCATTTTGAGTGCATTGCCTTATTTTGCTTTACACAATTTAATGCCAAGGTTAAACTGTAATTTCAGAATTATTTCTTTTTGCACATCAACCATTTTCACAGCTTGTTTCATGAACTGTTTTCAGGGCTTGGCTGAGTGTTCAACACTGTGACAAGAGAGTCTACCGATTTCTCCTTTTTAGTGGCTTTTGTTAAAATGTCTCTCTTAAAAATTACATGCTTTGCAAATGATCTCTGACTTTTTGTTTTTGGTTTATAACTCCCTTTCACTGTGTGGTTTGAAATAAGGGGAATTTCTACTTTTACCCTCATTACATACATCAGTGGACAGATCTGAACATCCTTCTTGTATTCACAAAAAAAAGTTAAAATCTTTAAATAAATTTAACCATACCTCTTTTAAAATTAGAATTGCTGGGATACTTTTAATTCCAATGCTGCTTTTTAATCCCTGTTTTGTTTTTTTTACCGTAACTTGCCACACATTGCCCCAGCTGCATTTCATCCTAGGTTCTATTTTTTTAACTGGTTTTGCACGTACCTTGTTTTTTTTTCTTTTTTTTCTCTTCCACTTGACATTTGTAAAATGTTGTGGATTATTTTAACCTGACACCAACAAGTAATGTACAAGTGAGTTTTAATTAACACAAAGGCATTTCAGTCCAATATTTGCAACTCCATTACTGTCTGTTTCTAGTGCTATGTATCAAAGGAAGCTTTTATTATCTCTGGGATGCATGATGCAATGCATTAGCTTGGCTCTGTCACCTAGAAAACTCACCTACAACAATAATAGGAACTACTGTATGCTGTTTCTTCAGGAGAAAGGAAAATCTGGATAAATTGATTACTTCTTTACATCTTATAATTTACCTTACTCAACACTAATCAAAAAAGATTTGATAAAGTGTGGTGCTGGAAAAAGCACAGGATGTCAAGCAGCATCTGAGGAGCAACAGCGTTGATGTTTCAAGCTTATCCCTTCATCAGGATTGGGGAGGGTAAAGGGGGCTGAGAAATAAATAGGGAAGGGGGTGAGGTTAGGGGAAAGATAGTTTAGATAGTAATAGCTGGGCGAAGGTAGGAGGTGATTGTGATAGGTCGGTGGGAAGTGTGGAAGGTGGGAAGGAAGATGGACAGGTAGATCAGGTCAAGAGGGCAGAGCTGAGTTGGAGGGTTGGATCTTGGATGGGTGGAGGGGGGAGGAGAGATTTGGAAACTGATGAATTCAGTGTTAAGGCCGTGTGGTTATAGGCTCCCAAAGTGGAAGATGAGGCGTTCCTCCTCCAGTTTGTGAGTGGCCTTGTTGTGGTGGTGGAGACCCAGAATGGACATGTCATGGAGGGATTGGGAAGGGGAGTTGAAATGGATGGCTACAGAATGGTGGGCAGGTTGGTGGGCAAGGACCAGAAATGTTCCCTGAATCATTCCACCAGTTTGCACTCGGTCTCTTTGCTGTAGAGGAGACCACATCAAGGGCAACAGATGCAGTAAATGATGTTCGAGGATGTGTAAGTAAATCTCTGCTGGATATGGAATGATCCTTTGGGGCCTTGGACGGAGGTGAGATTGGATGTGTGTGAACAAGTTTTGCACCTCTTACAGTGGCAATGGAAGGTCTCAGGTGTGAAGAGAGGGATTGGTTGGGTGTCTGGACCTAATGAGGGAATCGTGGATGAATTGTCCCTACAGAATGCAGATAAGGGTGGGAAGGGAAATATATTTTTGGTGATGGGGTCTGATTATAGGTGGCAAAAATGGTGGAGGATGATACGCTGGATTTAGAGATTAATGGGGTGGAATGTGAGGACCAGGGGATCTTATACTTGTTGCAGTTGAGGGGGTAGGGTTCAAGGGCAGTGATGTGGGAAATGGAGGAGATGCAATTGAGGGCATCATTGATACAGGGGAGGGGAAACTACAGTCCTGGAAGTAGGAGGATACCTAGGATGTCCTCACGTGGAATCGCTCATCCTGGGAGCAGATACAGTGGAGGTGGAGGAATTGGAAGTAAGGGATTGCGTTTTTACAGTGGGGGAATGGGAGGAAGTGTAGTTGAAGTAGCTGTGCGAGTCTGTGGGTTTGAAATAGATGTCAGTGTTAAATCAATCACTGGAGATGGAGAGATAAGGAAGGGGAGGGAGGTGTTGGAGATGGTCCATGTGAATTTGAGGTCAGAGTGGAAGGTATTGGTGGAGTGAATGAACTGTTCAAGCTCCTAGTGGGAGCACAATGCAGTAGAGGAAAAGGTGGGGTATGGACCCAGTGTAGCTGTGGAAGAGGGACTGTTCCAGGTATCCTACAAAGAGGCAGACATAGCTGGGACCCATGTGGGTGCCCATAGCAACCTTACTGGTTTTAGGAAGTGGGAGGATTGAAAGGAGAAGTTGTTTAGGGTGAGGACCAGTTCCACCAATTGAATGAGTGTGTCAGTGGAGGGGTCTGGGTGGATTGACAGGAGAGGAAGAAATGGAGGGTTTTGAGGCCTTCTTCATAGGGGATGCAGGTGTACAGGGACTGGAAGTCCATGGTGAAGATGAGGTGTTGGGGGCTATGGAATTGGAAGTCATGGAGGAGGTGGAGGGTGTGGGTGGTGTCTTGATATTCAAATAATGTTTTATTAAGATTTTGACTTGTCATTACAACAAGAATCCCATACAATGTATCCACTATAAACACAAACTTTAGCATATCCTTTAGCTTTAATTTTCCTTTCTAAAATAAACTGCTTCCAGATACTGATAATTTCCTTTGATTTAAATATTTTGTTTATCATCAGTAATACATGCAACATGCCATTAGAGCAAAAATCTATGTCTCTCTATAACATATCAGTCAGCCAGGGATGAGAACAAAGTGCAGTTCAGCTTCCCAAGGCAAATGCAAAACGTAAGGGAGAACATTAACACTATGATAAATTTTATGTATAATCCATATATCAAAAGGTAAGTCAGGAACTATCTGTAATATTTTATCTTGTATCCAAATATGTTTTAGACACATTTGTATGAAGATTATCAAATTAGTATATTCATGTTTTATATAAAAATTACTAAATCCGTTTTAATAATATGAATAGATGTTAGTAAGGCTTTTAGGCCAGTTTTGCTTTAATGCATTATAATGATATTTTATTAAATATTTATCATTTCCATATGTTTTCAGTTCTTTAAATGATATACAATGCAGACTGTTTTGTGCTAGGATTCTAAGTTTTGACATTTGATTCTTATAGTTTGGGATTTTTGAGATTAAAATCAGAAAAGTTTTCCACTAATACAGAATGAAATAATCTGTGCCAAAAACTCTTTAGCCACTGGTTATACTAGCATTGTTGGATAGGTACTAATTCTATTCATAAATGCATTATTCATGGTAGGTTTGGGTCTTGCCCAGAAAAAAAATGCGGTTGAACATATTATATTTGAATTATATTTTAAAATGAGTTTGCTTTTAGAAATGTGTTCTTTCATGTGAGAGATGTTGATAGTAGCGAATGCAATCTTTTCCATTGCTGCTAACAAATGTCAGCATCAGGACTTTGCCTGGTCAGAAGGAAGTAGCAAAATTAGAGTATTACTGAATCGTCAAAAGCCTGTATTAGATCAGGCTGATTCTTGGATTTTCAGACCAGTCCATCCTCTTAGTGAGATCACGAACTTCATGCCAATTGAGTCCAACGGATGCTGCGCCCTGACATTAATGGCTCAATGTAAACACACCTGAGAAGGGAAAGCATGTACCATTCCATTTACCTTTTTTTTGGGATTTTTCCCGAGAGAAGGCACGCTCAGATGGGTCCTTCTTATACAAAACAGCCAGCGAGTAATGCAAATGTTAGATCAGTTCTTAACCAAAACTTAGTTCCTCGGGGGGAAAAAAAAACGAAATTGCTGAAAATCGCAGCAGGTCTGGCAGCATCTGTGGAGAGAAACCAGTGTTAATATTTCGGCTCCAGAGATCCTTTTTCAGTTCTGATGCCAGTATTCGCAGTTCTTCTTTTTACTTCCTTGGGAGATGTTTCCTCGAGAGCCGAGCGGGGAATGGCAGCAGCAAACACAGCCAAGCCGTGATCCGGAATGACAACTGGAGCTGGAGCCGCAATAGCATGACCAAGGAAAGCTGAGCGAGCGAGGGGTTCCGCGGCCTACAACAAGGAAATCATTTCAAGCACCCACGGATAATGGCAGGGAAACCCTCCCGGTTCCTGGTGGCGGGAACGCTGCCCGCTTTCGAAGCTGCGGTCGGTAAAATAGCGTCCGGCCCCGCCTGGTGTAAAGTGTTTCTGCAGAAACATACTCCCCATCATTGATTCCACCGTAAGGTTCAGAAGAGACGGAACCAGCAGTACCCATGACTATTTTCGACTAATATTCAAATACTTTTTTTACTAAAATCTCTCAAACTTCTGATAAAGCAATGTATTTTTTCTTAAAAACAAGTAGATTTAAAATAATATCGATCACTCAGTGTTCAAGTAAATGTAAGCACTTTGAGGCCCATCTAACCCAGAATTGTTTTTAAAAAGAATCAATACTTTTATCCAAACAAGACATTTTATGTTGTTTCCATAAAATTGTTAGCCTTTAGATGTCCTATCTCCCTAATAAACATACCAGAAATCTATTAAAGTATTAAGTGCCAAAATATTGTATTTCATCCATCGTTTCAGAATTTCATTTAAATTCACTGCATTGATCAGCTAGATTTTCAGAATGAACTATTTCAAGATTGTCGATTGAAATTATATTTCAGCATTGACAAGGTGTCTTTTAAATTAAAGACAATCATAAGTATTACCCAAATGCCCTTGAGGACTAAAGATTATGTTCAATTAAAGTTTTTTTCCTGCAATTAGAAACTAAAATGTATTCACATTTAATGTTTATGGAAAATAATATTGATATTTTAATAGCATGGAATGTCAAGAATTACTACCTCCTTCGAAGATTCATGAAAATGCTGAGAGGTACTAAAATTTGAACATGATTAATTTCTTATAAAAGTGTTGCTACTGTGTAATTTTGAAGAGACTTTGGCTGTATCAGTGCAACATGAGTATGTTTTCCATGTTAATGTGATTCTGTGTTAGATAATGGAGTTCATTTTTTGTCACAAGAGTATTCAGTATTTTATTTTTGGCTTTAACATCCCAAAACACACACAATGGCAATTAATCACAGCACTGTCATCATCACCATCACTGCCACAGTCATGATCATCAGCACCTTTTTATCATTGTTACTACTTTCCTGCAACTGCCTCACTCATACCACCAGTATGACTGCCTGTATCAGCTAGTTTTTATAATCTATCACAACTGTCATTATTCTGGGCTTCCTTCTATTATAGCATTACATATTGACAGGATTATGTCCAGAAACTAATGTTATATTTAATGGTCCTGACTATTTAGTTAAATTGGTGTTTTTCATTATTTGTTAGCCATTCTCTTTTCAGCAACAACAAATTCATGTAGTTTAAAGGGGAAGGGGGAGCCAATCACTGTGCTGCCACTTCATCTTGCACAGTGAAGTACTCTGCAATACTAGCAGAGTATTAATGGCTTTGTTAAAATAACAGCCAGAGGAGTTTCAAATGAGTGTATTAATGTGTTTATATATTAATATTGCAATTTCACCCCATTAGCAGTTGAATGAATCCACCAGCACAATTTTGTGACAATAGTGAAGCCATGGAAATTTAACTTTCCTCGCAATATTTTCCTAAAAAGATTAAATAGTCTATTACATAATTAAGATGATCAAATCAACATACACTCAAAGCAATAAATACATCTTGGTGCTATAATCCCATGAAAATCATCATGTAACATGTTCTGAGTTGGATTTGCCCTGGTGTGTTTAGGGTTTTTTTTTACCTAATTGTGGCAAGTTTCTGAAGGTGCAAACACATAAATGTCAGCAAATATCATGAACCTGCAGTAAATTTAACCAAATATATATTGATTACAGTATAAATTTAACCTGCAACTACACATCAGTAAATATTATTGGAATTGCACATGCACTTCAGGTGTCAAGATTTTGATCATTTTGAACTCACTGACGCTCCAATACCTATACTAGAATTTCAGAGTTGTCCAGTAATAATCAATCGATAATTTCTGTCTTATGCTTTCTAAGTACTGAATTTGTTAAATATTATCTGGTTGCAAAGACCTAGCTCAATGTTTAAGATAATGAGTTGGGAATTTTGTTTTAGCAGTATATTTGCAAATTTGCTATTTGTACCAGAAGTGCTTCTTACATTTAGAGTGATCAAGGTTGGAAAAGAATGTGAATGGTAATTCAAAAATAACAAATTGACTGGAGAAGCTTGAGTAAATAAGGAAGGAGGATCGAAATAATAAGACAGAAAAGTCACTTCTAAAAATTAATATACTTTAATATGTTAAGTAAGAATAGTAGCACAGGAATTGACTGTGGAAGACAGATCCTGCAGGATGTGGAATTCCTGAGTTGCCAATACTCAATTTGGCAAACAACTGAAGAACATGTCTCCAACTGAGATACAAGCTGAAGATGGGGCTCTTGTGGTGCCATGGTAATGTCTCTACCTCTGGACTAGATAGTGTGCATTCAAGTCACATTCGCTCCAGAGATGTATGATAACATCTCTGAAAAGGTTGATAAAAAATTACATACAAGTTGAAAATGCTGGAAATACTAAGCCAGTTAAGAAGTATCTGTATCTAGAGTAACTTAATGATGGGCATGTATTTTCTGTTTGGAGTCTGGATCCCAATGATCCCTGAATTTCAGAGTCCCAGCCACACTTGCTTGCATTAGATGCCCAATGCAATTTTTATATGGGTGGTCAATTACTTGTCAGGGAATGTACTGAAATCCAACTGAGTTAAGTCTCACAAGGTTGGCAAAAAAATAGGATGCCTTACAGCAACAAAGCATAATTACCCCACCATCCTAAATGGGAGCTGTTGATCTTCGTGAAAGACAATATCTGTCAGCAGTCTGAAGGCAAGGTTTACAAAAAAACAGTATGCAAACACTTCAGCTATTATGCTCTTATCACAGGGGGACTTCCCCTTCACTGAAAGCCACTGTTGTGGCCACTAGTCTATTAGCCAAGCTTGGTGTAGGGGTACTACAGCTAGTGTGATGTCACCTTGCCCATATCCTATTCGAGTCATAGAGATATACAGCAAAGAAACAGTCCCTTTGGTCCAACTCATCCATGCCAACTATACATCCCAAATAAATCTAGTACTATTTGTCAGCATATGGCCCATATCCATCTAAACCCTTCCTACAGATATTCATAAAGGTGCCTTTTAAATGTTGTAATTTTTCCAGCCTCCACTCCTACCTCTGGCAGTTCATTCCATACACACATCATCCTCTGCATGAAAATGTTGCCCCTCAGATCCTTTTTATATCTTTCCCCTCTCACCCTAAACCTATGCCCTCTAAGTTTTGGACTCCCCCATCACTGGGAAAACACTTTGCCTATTTACCCTATCCATGCCTCTCATGATTTTATAAACCACCATAAGGTCGGCCCTCAACCTCTGACACTGCAGGAAAAACAGCCCCAGTCTATTTAGCCTCTTCCTATAACTGAAAGCACCCAACTTTGGCAATGTCCTTATGAATCTTTTTTGCACCCTTTCCAGATTCACAACGTCCTTCCTATAGCAGAGAGATCAGAATTGCATGCAGTATGGTTCATGTGGAAACTTTGCAACGAGATTAGCGGATCAAGGTTTGGTTTGTCGTCAGTTCTAAGATGAATGGCCAGCCTCCTCGATGAATGTCAATGTGACAACACAGTCTGTCTTCAGAAAAATCAGAAATGGCCAAGACTGAGAGAGAATTCGACAAGGTCAACACTGGGAGGCAACTCTCTGGGACAGTGCATTCTAGAGAGATGGAGTGTGTGTGTGTGTGTGTGTGTGTGTGTACGCGCGGTGGGGGGGTGGGGGGGAGCCAATGTCCTGTACAGTCGCAACATGACCTTCCAACTCCTATACTCAATGCATTGACCAATAAAGACAAGATGGCGGCGACCTGACAAGTCTGAGTCTATTGTGCTCCTCCCAAGACTTGGGCAAAGTGGGCCACCCGCCTCCACCAAATCATTTAAAATAGTTTTTACTTAATGTAATTAGTTGCTCAGTACTAAATTTAAACAGTCTAGTCTCCTGTAACAATGACAAAAGGGAAAGGAGCCCGCAGTTCTCAGCAGGCAGGAACCCCTCCCCAGCTGCAGCAGAGGCGTCCGCAGCCATCCCAGGGGACTTACCTACAGTGGCAAACCTCATGGAAATAATCTCCAAACTCGACGCAAAGATCGATGCCTTCATCAAAGAGTCCCGGAGCAGATGGAATTCACTCTCAGCCGCGCTACAAAAGCACAACCGAGACATCGAGGAAATTGAGCGCTGAGTCGGAGGGGCGGAGCTAAATGCCACAATCTCCAAGACTACAGCAGAATCGGCCATGGGTCGGCTCCAGACTCTTGAACAGCGAGTCCGGAACTTGGAAAATCACATCGACGACCTTGAGAATCGAGGTTGTTGAAAAAAGTATTCGCTTGCTGGGCCTTCCTGAACGGGAAGAGAAAGGCCAGCTTACAGTTTTCCTTGTGTAGTGGCTTCCACAGCTATTAAATCTAGAGGCCTGATCAGCCCAGGTAGGGGTGGAATGGGCCTACCGGATTGCAATATGTGGGCCCGGCTCGAACCAGCTCCCCCGCCCGATCCTGTTCCAGCTGCAGAGCTACAAGGAGAGGCAGATGCTCTTAGAAGCTTCCAGAAATCTTGGGAAAGATCCCCAAGCCATGATTTATAAAGGATCCAAGATCATGTTATTTCAGGACTTTTCCCCAGCTTTGGTCTGAAAGAGGAAGCTGTTTGATGAAGCGAAGAAGCGTTAAAGGGACTTAAACATTCAGTACTCCTTGCGCTACCCAGCAACGCTACGCTTTAGCCATGAAGGGTCTGTGTACAACGTCGGATCGCCAGAGAAGGCCAAGGAATTTTTGGACTCTCTTAGATAAATTGTAAGAGTTAATTCAAGCGGTGAATAATGTTGTTTTGCCCTCCCCCCACCCCAGTTTACCCCCTTTTTTTTCCCTTTCATTACCTTACTGTTTAATATTATCCCCAGAAGGTGGGGAGATGGGTTTATTTATTTGTTCTTCACTTAGTGATTTTTCTCCCTTTTTTTTGTATATATATAGGCCGGGGGGGTCTAGTCAATGTAGGTGGGGGGAGGTGGTTACCTTATCTTATTTTATCTCTGCCTTTAGGAGCAGGGTTGTTTTCCCCTGTTATTTTGTATTACTATCTTTAATTATTATTTGTTGAGACTGTAGCTTTATAGTTATATATGTTCATATATGGTATTAACATTACCAAGTATATCCAGGTGTTGGTGTGGATGGGGGGTAGGGTTGGGTAGGGTATTAACTGGTAACTCTAGCTCTGTAGTATATTTGAATTTTCTTTATCCTATCCATCGGGTGCCTGGGTCAAGGGTGGGGCACTGGTTGGGAGAGGATTTGATGAGTTTTTGGAAAGGAAGTGATGCCTCCTGGAACAAGGGGGAAAGTCTCCATTTAAACACTTTTTTTTTAGAAATAGTTTTTTATTATATTGATGTGAGTGTATTAAAGAGCCTTTATTTTTGTGAAATTTATATGCACTATGCTCGGGATGTTTGGATGGGGTTTCTTTTCCTGAGGGGTCTCGGACTTGCCCGGACAATTGTGGTTAATCAGTCGATTAAGTGGTGCACCTGGAATGTCAAGGGGAGTAATTCATCAATCAAAAGGAAGAAAATATTATCAAACCTCAAGAAAGAAAGGGTTGATATAGCTCTTCTACAGGACACACACTTATTGGATAAAGAACACTTGAAATTACAACAGGGCGGATTTGATCAGGCCTTCTTTTCTTCCTTCAGCTCAAAAAGCAGGGGAGTTGTTATTCTTATTCGGAAGAATCTCCCTTTCAAAATCCTAAGTCAGATAAAAGACGAATCTGGATGATATATTCTGATTAAAGCCCTTATAAATGGAGAGGAATATGGGATCTTAAATCTGTATTGTCTCCCGGCACATCTGTATAAATTTATAATGGAAGCCTTCTCAAAATTAATGGCTCTCGGTGCCTATCACACAATTATAGGGGGAGACTTTAATTGTATTATGGGTCTGGAAATAGATAGGATTCCCAAGAGTACTGTAGGAGTATCCCCCAGATCCAGACAATTGATGGATTTGAACAAAGAATTAGGATTAGTAGATTAATGGAATTGCCTTCACCCACAGGGCAGAGATTTTTCTTTTTACTCCAATCCACATAAATGTCACACCAGAATCGATACGTTTTTTGCCCCCTCAATTTTTTTAAAATTCCATATCATCCTGTAAAATAGGTAGTATAACAATTTCTGATCACGCTGCTGTATATATGGAAATCAAGGTGAGGATCAATGAGACATCCCCCCGGCATTGGCATATGGATTCCTTCCTGATGAAAGATAGTAAATTAATGAAGTACTTCTCTCAAGAATTTAAAACTTTTTTAGAAATTAATTCAGGTACGGCTAGCAACCTATCAATGATGTGGGAGACCATCAAAGCTTATGCGTGAGGTTTGATCATTTCATTCTCAGCGACCCAGAAAAAAATAAAGGGAGAACAACAGCGTCTGCTCGAAGCTCGCTTAAAAGCAGCTGAAACAGTATATGCTGACAGACCTTCTATTGTCAAATTACAAAGAATTAAGGCCCTTAGGACAGCTCTGAAGACCACGCTTACCCAAACGGCTAAGAGGGAAATATTATTTGCAAAGCAAAAGTTATATGAATTTGGCGATAAACCTGGTAGATACTTAGCATTTCTCGCAAAGAAAAAAAGGCCCCTCAAACTATCACGTCTATCAAGGAAAGTGCAGGTACTCTGACTCATGATCATAAAAGGATTAACTCAATCATTAGAAAATTTTATTCTGATTTATATAAATTGCAGGATTATGAAGATAGAACTGGGAGGATGCAGTCATTTTTAAAAAACTTGACCTTTCCGGACCTAACCCCGGAACAGGTATCTGTTCCCCTAACAGGCCAAGAAGTACTTGACGCAATCAGGCAACTTCAGAGCATTAAGGCACCTGGTCCAGATGGCTTTCAAGATAAAATCTATAAAGATTATACAGGAATATTGGCTGGTCCACTTATGGACATATATAACTACTCATATAGTCAGGGCTGTCTCCCGCCTTCACTGAAAGAGGCAAATATCTCTCTTATTCTCAAAAAAGAAAAGGACCCAGAAGATTGCATGTCATACAGACCAATATCCTTACTAAATGTAGATTTTAAAATCCTTTCTAAAACATTAGCATTGAGGCTAGAAAGGGTATTGCCATACATCATAAAGGAGGATCAGGCGGGGTTTGTTAAGGGCCGTAGATTATCCAATAATGTTAGAAAGGTTTTGAATGTGATTCAATCCTGCCATCAGGGAAAGATACCAGGAGTAGTAGTCTCATTAGGTGCGGAAAAGGCATTCGACAGGGTTGAATGGTCATATCTGTTTTACACATTGGAAAGGTTTGGCGTTGGAAAAGTGTTTACCAAATGGGTCTCAACACTGTATCCCAAAGCAGTTGTGATTACCAATGGATTAGGCTCGGATCGCTTCAGTGTGTAGGGGCTGCCTTCAGAGATGTCCTTTCTCACCATTGCTATTTACGCTAATAATTGAGCCACCAGCAGAAGCTATATGGGCTGACCCTAATATAACGGCCCCGAGGATTGGTATAGGTAAACATAAAATTACCCTTTGTGCAGATGATTTCTCAGTAATCCCCTGATGTTCGTGTCTCGCTTAATCCAAGTATTAATATATTCAGTGCATTTTCAGGCTATAAAATTAAATTTTGAAAATCGGAGGCTATGCCAATGGGCGGCCTTGCTAGTATATGCCACCTATTGGATGGATCCCACTTTCCCTTTCGGTGGACCCTGGAGGGTTTTTTATATTTAGGCATTTTTATCACCCTGGTATTTGGCCAGCTATACAAGGCTAACTTTGTGCATAACTGGAGAGGAGAAGGCAGGACCTCCAGCAATGGAGAGACCTTCCAATTTCCTGGTTAGATAGAATAACACTAATTAAAATGAATGTCCTGCCCCGTTTCCTATACCCTACAAGAATGCTTTCAGTGATGCTGCCAAGGTTGGCACTATGCAAATTGTATGGCTGGCTGGGTTCCTTCATCTGGAACCATAGACAGCCCTCATTAAGCTGAAGAAGCTACAGCTTGCACATGCCAGGGGAGGACTGGATTTTCCAGATTCTAGGAAATATCAGTTAAGTTCCCTATTAAGCTACAAAGCCGATAGGATCTTGTCTGACCCGCAATCAATCTGGCTGGACATTGAGGCTTCTCAAGTAAAATGCCCATTTATTAACCTCTTATTTTCAGACAAGAGGAAAATCATCACGGATCACTGTAAAAACCCTAAAATACTAAATACAATTAAAGCTTGGAATATAATGCGGCAAAATGATGGCAATTCACATAAACATCTCCCTATACTCTGATAGTGGGAGCTTGGGGGTTTCAACTGGGGCTTACGGATGCCACTTTCAAACTCTGGAGATCCAGGGGTATCTCCTGTTAAGGGGATCTGTTTAAGGAAGGAGTCCTGATGTCTTTTGAACAGCTGCATCAGAAATTTGGATTACCTAATGGCGATCTCTTTCGATACTTCCAAATTCGAGATTATATACAGAAGAAGATTACGCTATTAGATAGTCTTTATAAATCAGATAGAGAACGTAGAGTGTTATGGCCAATGGGGGTTTCTTTGGTCAGCACTTTTTATCATTCATTACATGATGAAATATCGGAAGATATGGACAATCTGCTTAAAACATGGGATCAGGATTTGGGGCTGGAAATCTCTATCGAATGACATTTGGGAAAATGCCAGAAAAATCTCCATCTGTAACAGAACTCAGGCCATTCAATTGAAGATACTTCATAGGGCCCATATAGCACCGGACTGATTGGCCAAATTTAAGGCAGGAGCTTCTCCACTGTATCCCAACTGTAAAATAGAAGTGGGCACTCTTGTACATTGCTTATGGACCTGTCATAAGATCTGTAGATATTGGACTAAAGTAGCAAGTGCACTGACAGAAATCTTGGGAACGGAAATTAGAGTGGATCTACTATCTCTCCTTTTGGGCTTTTCGAACTTACCCTCCCTGGATATGCACGGGAAGAAATTATTTTCCATTCTCTCTTTCTGTGCAAGGAAAAATATTTTGGTAAACTGGGTGGCTGAGGGCCCCCCTGGACTTTCAAATTGGCACAGAGTAATCATGGAATATATTCCCCTTGACTTCCTTACAAATATGGTGCACCAAAAAACCGAATTATTCCATTAAATACGGCAGCCTTCTTGAATTACACAAATACAGATATTTTGGCCATCCTATCAATGGCTTTGATCTAATTGAGATGGCGAACCTGACTGGTCTGGGGCCCCTTGGGAGAGGAATCCCGCACGAATACAGGTTTTGTTACGATCTGATGTTAACACATTCCGAGCATGTATTTCACTACTCAATTTCTGTGCTATCTTTCGGTTTTTTATCTGAATAATGTAAGAGATTTAATCATACATTCCGGTTAGTTGTAGGTTAGATTAGTAGTTAGTTGAGTTTTTTTTCTCGGTATCTCTTTTTTTTCTGTTTGATAGATTTTGGTTATTATTTATTTAAGATTTAATTGTATATTAATGTTTGTACTTGGGTTTTTTTTATTTGCAAACTTGTAAAAACATGTTAAATTTTTGATAAAAATATCTATAAAAAAAAAGACAAGCATACCAAATGCTTCTTTACTGTCCTATCTACCTGTGACTCCAAGGAGGTACAAAGCTGCACTCCAGGGTCATTTCGTTCAGCAATACTCCCCAAGATCTTACCATTACGTGTATAAGTCCTGCCTTGATTTGCATTTCCAAAATGCAGCACCTCACATTTATTTAAATTAAACTCCATCTCACACTCCTCAGCCCATTAGCCCATTTGACCTATTGTTCTTCCTGCCAGGAGGCAGTATACTTGCAACAGGCAGACTGATATCAATTCTCCAGCTATCCTACCTCTGGTGGGTTGATCAGCTTTTGTCAGAACTGGAAAATGTTTGAGATGTGGCAGGAGGAAGGATGAATGGGGAAAGAAGAAAAGGAAAGCAAGATAGATCATTGACAAAAGGAACGGTAATGAGTTAAGTATAGAAACAAAAGATTGGTCAAGACAAGGTATAAAAGGGGAATAACATAATCACTCACGTTTGCATTGAAAAATTGGAAGTATAGTTTATGATCTGAAGCTACTGAATTAAATGTGGAGTGCAGAAGATTGTGAAATGCTGATCTGGAAGATGGTGTTCTTTGCGATTGCATTGAATTTCCTTGGAATAGTGTGTACTTGCAGTGGAGACATGAAATCTCCAACTGAACTTCTTTAAGCTAAGTTACGGAATGTAAAATGATGTTGGAATTTATCTGAAAAAGAGTTGATGTAGGGGGTCCAAGTAGGTCTAGAGCAAGATGTATTAAATATATCCTATTTAAAAGCAGACATTACTAGACCTGCAGGTACCCATAGCAACACTTTTTTTAAATTTGTAGCAAGTGAAATGACTTGCTAAAAGAGAAATTAGTCAGTGAGAGAGCAAATGCAGTCAAGTAGTGCAGGATTGTGGTCACTGGAAACTGAGTGGACCTCTAACCAGGAAAAGAGCAAAAGCCCCCAGATCATTCTGGTGGAAGATGAAGGTATAGAACATGGTTACTTTCGGGAACTATGTAGTGTGAAGGAGAGCATATCAGAAGAGTCACCACTGGGAAGATGGACAGAGCAGGAACAGGCTGAAAAGATAAGGGAGTTGTGTTTCAGAATCTTCGCCAGAAGGTAAAATCAAGCTTTTTCTGGTGTTACGGATGGACTTACAGATTTTAAAATAAATCTATCTCCCTATTCTTACTGTCTGTTCATAAGTGATTTAACTTTTTCCTTTTCTTAATCAGTGTTGGCAAATTTTCTCCAATCCTTCTGTTTGTGGGCTCTGACTTTGTGAGGACTGCATCAACATTATCAAGATAAAGCAGAAGTAGAGTTCATTTCACACTCTAGGTTGCAGGGTTGGACATGTGCAATACAGGCATGCTGATGAACATGCTGAATTAAAAATGATAATTATTCAATTATCAATAACTTGGGAACAAAGCAAATGAGGAAAACCAATTTATCAATATCCTTACTTTTGAGATGGAGTCTAATTTGTTACAAAGATTGAGTTAGAAATCTGGAATTCCTTTGTGAAGATTGTCAATTGACTAACCAACATTTCAAAACTTGTCGACATTTTGTTACCGTTAAAATTTCTTAGAAGGTCTTTTGCTGGAATTTTTGCAATTGTATTGTTATCATTTCTGGAATTTTGTTTATATTGAAACTAGAGGCTGATAGATGTAGGTTATTGTTGTCGAGGTTGTTATAAAGAGCTGGAAGTCTTTTCTAAATGGTTACCAGTTCCAAGAAGACATGTGACTGCCACCAACATCTTGGGAGAACACCTGGAGTGTTAATAGAACAAAATTATTTTAACTTTTGTGTTTACGATGCAGCATAAACATGTTAAGTCATTACTTTTGTTGTAAGTTCATTTCAGTAAACAACAGAGTTTCAGGAAAGAGTATTCAAGACTTGAATTTTGCTTTGCCTCCTGGCAGATTTTAATTCAGTTTAGTTCAGACAAAACCAGTCACATACAGCCTTTCTACTTTATGAAGTCTTTAAGCAAAGAGAGCTTGTGATAGAATTAAGTCATGAGAATTGAAAAACTTAGGCCATAATAATACTGAAAGATTCACGCCATCAGATCTGGAGAGGATTCATAAAACTTTCTCTACAGCTTAAAACGGGAAACTTGAAGGACTTAGTTAAGTAGAAATTTATGGAGTTGACATTGGAGTATAATTTCTGTTCATCCAAATTTTTGCAGTGGATGGTGGAATTTTGTATTAATGATTGATTTAATATCTTTCATATCTAATATATGGTTGGTTTGTTGCTTTTGTTTCTTTTGTGTAATAAACTTGTGTTTTGTTGCACAAGAACTCTGAAGCCTTAGCTGAATATATTTCAGTGTCCATAGACCACACAAACTAACTAAACAAAAAATATGATTTATCAAGCCAGATTTGATTTTGGTGCCTGATTTTTCAAGTGGTACTATCAGCCAAGATTAGAACAAATCTTGCTGACATAAGACTTCATTGAATTTAAGAGGGATTTGAGGCTTTTTTTAAAAAAGAAACAGATATGCAGAGTTACTGAACATAAAACATGAGTGTTATGGTGAGGTTTGTTGCATGGATTGGATTATCAAAATGGTTTTGAATATTACTAAGACTTTTCTGGGAGTAGGATATCCTAGGATCCTCTGGGAAGCCAGGGAGGAGATTGCCAAGCCTTTGACATTGATCTTTAAACTGTCGTTGTCTCCAGGAATAGTGCCAGAATACTGGAGGATAGCAAATGTGGTTCCCCTGTTCAAGAAGGGGGGTAGAGACAATCCTGGTAATTATAGACCAGTGAGCCTTACTTCAGTTGTTGGTAAAGTGTTGGAAAAGGTTGTAAGAGGTAGGATTTATAATCATCTAGAAAAGGATAATTTGATTAGGGATAGTCAGAACGGTTTTGTGAAGGGGAGGTCGTGCCTCACAAAACTTATTGAGTTCTTTGAGAAGGTGACCAAACAGGTGGATGGGAGTAAACCCCCGGTTGATGTGGTGTATATGGATTTCAGCAAGGCATTCGACAAGGTTGCCCACAGTAAGCTATTGTACTAAATGCGGAGGAATGGGATTGTGGGAGATATAGCAGTTTGGATCAGTAATTGGCTTGCTGAAAGAAGACAGAAGGTGGTGGTTGATGGGAAATGTTCATCCTGGAGTCCAGTTACCAGTGGTGTATCGAAAGGGTAAGTGTTGGGTCCACTGCTTTTCGTCATTTTTATAAACGACCTGTATGAGGATGTAGAAGAGTGGGTTAGTAAATTTGCAGATGACACTAAGGTCGGTGGAGTTGTGGATAGTGATGAAGGGTGTTGTAGGTTACAGAGAGATATAGATAAGCTGCAGAGCTGGGCTGAGAGGTGGCAAATGGAGTATAACGCGGACAAGTGTGAGGTGATTCACTTTGGTCGGAGTAACCGGAATGCAAAGTGCTGGGCTAATGGTAAGGTTCTTGGTAGTGTAGATGAGTAGAGAGATCTCGGTGTCCAGGTACACAGATCCTTGAAAGTTGCCACCCAGGTTGACAGGGTTGTTAAGAAGGCATGCAGTGCTTTAGCTTTTATTAATAGAGGGATTGAGTTCCGGAACCATGAGGTTATGCTACAGCTGTACAAAACTCTGGTGCGGCCGCACTTGGAGTATTGTGTACAGTTCTGGTCACCGTATTATAAGAAGGATATGGAAGCTTTGGAAAGGGTGCAGAGGAGATTTACTAGGATGTTGTCTGGTATGGAGGGAAGGTCTTATGAGGAAAGGCTGAGGGACTTGAGGTTGTTTTCGTTAGAGAGAAGAAGGTTGAGAGGTGACTTAATAGAGACATATAAGATAATCAGAGGGTTAGATAGGGTGGACAGGGAGAGCCTTTTCCACGAGGCGCCATAGCTTTAAATAGAGGGATGATAGATAAAGGACAGATGTCATAGGTAGTTTCTTTACTCAGAGAGTAGTAAGGATATGGAATGCTTTGCCTGCAACGGGTAGTAGATTCGCCAACTTTAAGTATGTTTAAGTCGTCATTAGACAAGCATATGGAAGTACATGGAATAGTGTAGGTTAGATGGGCTTCAGATTGGTATGACAAGTCGGCACAACATCAAGGGCCGAAGGGCCTGTACTGCGCTGTGATGTTCTATGTTCTATGTTCTATGATATATAGTTTAGTATTATTTGAAATCTTCAACTAAACCTATACTGAGAAAGCCAGCTGAAAAAATGAAGGCAGAAATCATGGTATGATCCCATCATAGCTAAAGTTAGTTAATATTCCGTTATAAACAGAAACATTTGACTTAGGGAAATTGGCAATAAGAATTTAAACAGAATTATGAAAAGGGGTATAATTTTAAGTTGAAAGGTAGAAGATTTAGAGGGGATTTAAGAAAAATCTTTCCCCCTGTCGACAGTGGGTGTTTGGCATGTACTGTAGTTAAAGAGGTAACCTCACAATATTTAAAAAGTACTTTGCTGAGCACATGAAATGTCATAATATTCAAGGCTATGGTCTTGTGCTGGAATGTGGAACTAGTATAGATTTAGAGTAACTTTGGCGGCACAGACTTTGATGGGCTAAAGGGACTCTTCTAAACACTATGATCCTATGAAAGCTTGATCTTCAAACAACAAGACTTGAAGAGAGAAGCTTAGAATAAGGAAAAAAAATCTGTCTCTCACAGGGCTTTTATTTAACTAGAATTCTGTATTTATCACCTAAATTCATAGATGATGAAAGATATTTCACCTGCTTTGAAAAGATAACGAGGAAAAGATTACCAGGGTGGTACGGTAGCTCAGTGATTAGCACTGTTGCCTCACAGCACCAAGGACTCAGGTTCAATTCTTGCCTCAGGCAACTGTCTGTGTGGAGTTTGTATATTCTCCCCGTGTCTGTATGGGTTTCCTCTGGGTGCTCTGGTTTCCTCTCACAATCCAAAGATGTGCAGGTTAGGTGAATTGGCCATGCTAAATTGCCCATAGTGTTCAGTGCATTAGTCAGGGGTAAATGTAGGGGAATGGGTCTGGGTGGGTTGCTCTTCGGTGGGTCGGTGTGGACTTGTTGGGCTAAAGGGCCTGTTTCCACACTGTAGGGAATCTAATCTCAAGACAAAGTGACCAAAAAATGTTTGCGCCTTAATATTGCAGGTGTTTTGACAGGTCCTACTATGAATATGTACACCAGTTTGCCAGAAGACCAATTTGTGTGATTTATTTATTTACTGTCATTTGCATTTTATAGTGAACAATATAGTAAAATACAGTGAAAATCTTCCTTGTGAAATTTGAAAAATCAGTTGAGGTATTCAGGCCCCTCTTGCCCTCAAGATAGAAGTATTGCATTTTCCTGCTAAGTCCTGGACTTTGAGATGAGGGTCTCGTTAGTGCAAGGCGAGAAGATTATTAACATGGATTATTGCTCATTATTACTTAATAACAATTCACTGTTATGCACTATCTCACTTTTCCACACATCTGATAGAAACCAAACTGTGACAATTCCTGACATGAAAATCGGAGCAAGTACCTGGTGACCCCAGCTTGCTGCTCACTCCTGTCCATCTTGGACAGCTGGCACACTCTTGGTCAGTGACTGCATGCACATTATTTCCATGGACTTCGGCATACAAGATGTGCCACCCTCTCCACCTCAACATCTCCAATTCACTTATACTATGCTTCTGCACTTTAATGTTGCAGTTCTCAGCACTGGCACTTCTCATTCTCAAGGTAACTGTGTGCAGGGACAGACAACCAGTTCAAGATTAGATCAGGCTGCTAGCTCATATGTAATGCTCATTCGCTTTGTGCCTCCCCTTGATCCTCTAAACATCACTATCTTGCCTTGGGCTTGCCTTTTTGCACTTTAGCCCCTGAGTCTGATCGTAAAAGTTCAAAATACATTGTGATGTTTTGCAGTTTAGCACAAATGAATGTCAGGCAGATTGTCATGGTTGCCAAGGGGGTAGACACATTGCTGTACGGCATGGTGCATGGTACATCAAATACATGTGCCAGCTGTGTATGTTCCAAAGACACTGCATGTGCTTCAAGAAAATAACTAGCTATCAAAAGTAGAAAGACACTGGTGCCCAATCAAATCCAGGGAGACACCCTTCAGTCAAGAATGTCCCAGCGCTATAAGTCAATGGCAGCCTGTGAAAGGGCTTGGCCACATTCAGCCAGTTGGTCGGGGTGGTCAGGGTCAATGGTCTGTACCTCTACACTCCAGAGCCACTGTGAGTACAGTGAACTTGTCCAGGGTATCACGGGAAGGTAGTCAGTGAGCATCATTCAGTGTTGTCTGGCTAAACCATGCAAGGAGGTATGTCATGTTCAGTACTGGGTAAAAACACTGACTGCAGATGCTGGAAACCAGAGTCTAGATTAGAGTGATGCTGGAAAAGCACAGCAATTCAGGCAGCATCCAAGGAGCAGTAAAATTGACGTTTCGGGCAAAAGCCCTTCATCAGGAATACATGTTCAGTACTGGGATGGGGGTCAGGTTCCATGGACTAACAATTAAAGGGGCATTATTAGTGCTGCTGTTAGGGGGTTCAGTTCTTAATCATTGGGATTGGAAGCAGAATACTGGGTGAAATGGATGCAACTCAGTATGTATTCGGGTGGCAACAAGATACGGAAGGTAAATGGGTAATGCAGGAAGAGGCAATTGACTGTGAGCAGCTTTCTAGCTTCAATGGGGGGAGGGCTAGTAGACAATGTTTATTTCAAAAGCCTGGTGGTAGGGGAAGGCATGCTACAGTGTGCAGGTGAAAAGTTAGATAGACTTATTGGGTCAGAATTTGGGAAGTTCAAAGCCTATTGATTAGGTTAGATTACATTAGATTTCCGACAGGGTGGAAACAGGCCCTTCACCCTAACAAGTCCACACCGACCCTCCAAAGAGTGACCCACCCAGATCCATTTCCCCCAGACTAATGCACCTAACACTGGGCAATTTAGCAAGGCGAATTTACCTGACCTGCGCATCTTTGGACCGTGGGAGGAAACCGGAGCACCAGGAGGAAACCCACACAGACACAGGGAGAACGTGCAAATCCTGCACAGACAGTCACCCGAGGGTGGAATCGAAGCCAGTTCCTGGTGCTATGAGGCAGCAGTGCCAACCACTGAGCCACTGTACCACCCCTGAATGCACAAATGGGCCTTTAAGATGAACAGTAGCTAGGTCAGTCAGGGAGGTGGCAGGTATTTGGTGCACTGTCCCCTTCCCTTTCATTCTGCCTGTTGTCGAGCAGTGGGCGACATTGCAACCATCCTTTCCAAACTCCAGCACCTGAAAGAGCACTAGCACCAAGGCTCAGAGGGCACTGTTTATTTGTCAATGCATCAAAACTGCAAATTAGCTGATCTTTCTTGTATAGAGTGACCGTGTCGTTTTATTTAATATTGGGATGTTCTTTGTTGATGTCAAAATTTAACCTTTTGTATATCACTGATTTCCTTTGCCCCAATAGCAGCCACGTCTTCAGTTATAGAATTTTCTTTAGCTAACAGGGTGGGTCACCAGGAAGGGAATGTTTACTGATGGCAGTCCAAATCCTTTCCCCAAACACTTCTGACCATTTCGTGCAATATTTGAATCAGACCCCTAATGGCTGTGATACAACAGCAATATAATACATTGCTATTGCTGGATGGATTGATCTTTCTTGCTAAAGTAGCAAACAACTGCCATGTACCCATAGCCTTCGCATAGTTCAGGAGTTGCTTACTTCACACTTTTACCATAAAACACTGTGTAGTGCTCAGGATAGCTAGACTGTAAATCTTCAATGTTTTAGTTGCAGCTAGACAGATATTCACACACACAGCTGATGAAAAAAAGTTGAACATATATTTACAAATGTGATAACTTACTTACATTGGCATGTTACTCGTGCCACATGTATGTCCTCAGAAGGTTTTTCTCCCCCACTTCCACAAGTCTCATCACAGTTCTAGGCTTTGCAGCTGATTGGAGGGAGCTTGGCCTCTAGTAGAGACTTTTGACCTTGCAGGTTTGATCAGGTGATCTCAGAGGGGCTAGTGGCTAGAGGGCCCAATCATGCTGAGTGTTGAGAGGCCTAACCCTAATCCTATCAAGGCCTCCTTGGCTGGAACTCCCACATGGCTGAGGACGGCAGATAGGGTGGAGGTGGAACACCCAGCCACTGAAAGAGTATCCTGAGAAGAGAATTCTGGGACCTATGTCATAGAGACTGAGAGAGTCTTAGAGTCCTACAGCGTGGAGACAGGCCCTTTGGCCCAAACTGATCCATGCTGACCAAACTGTCCATTCATGCTAACTCCATTTCCCTGCACTTGGCCCATATCCTTCTAAACCTTTCCGATCCATGTATTTGTCCAAATGCTTTTAAAATGGTGTTAATGTACCTGTCTCAACCACTTCTGCCGGCAGCTCATCCCATATGCATACCACCCTCTGTGTGAAAAAGTTGCCCCTCAGGTTCCTTTTATTCTTTTCCCTCTTATCTTAAACTGTTGCTCTCTAGTCCTTGATTCCCCGACCCTGGGAAAACAACTGAGTGTGTTCACCCTACATATGCCTCTCATGATCTTATACACTTCTATATGATCCCTCCTCAGTCTCTTGTGCTCTAAAGATAAAAGTCCTAATTTGTCCAACCTCTCCCTATAGCTCCCTGAGTTCTGGCAACATCCTTGTAAATTTCTTTTGCATTTTTTCCAGTTTAATAACATCCTTCCTGTAACAAAGTAACCAAAACTGAACACAATACTCCAAGTGTGGCCTTACCAACGTCCAGTACAACTGCAACATAGCTTTCCAATTTCTACACTCAATGCCCTGACTGATGCAGGCCAGTGTGTCAAAAGCCTTCTTCACTGTCCTATCTACCTCTGACTCCACCTTTAGAGAACTATGCATTTGAACTCCAAGGTGCCTTTGTTTCAGTACATTCCTTAAGACCCTATCATTCATCATGAAACTCCTACTTTGACTTCCAAAATGCAAGGCCTCACCTATATTAAACTCCATTTGCCATTTCTCAGCCCACTTCCCCAGCTGATCAAGGTCCTGCTGCAATTTTTGATAACCTTCCTCAATGTCTGCAATACTTCCTACTTTAGTGTCATCTGCAAACTTACTAACCATCCAAATCATTGATATAGATAACAAACAGCAATGGGCTCAGCACAGACTCCTGAGGCACTCCACCAGTCACAGCCCTCCAGTCCGACAAGCATCCTTCCACTATTACCATCTGCTCCCTACCATCAAGCCAATTGTGTATCTAATGTGCCAGCTCTTCCTGGATTCCATGTGATCTAACCTTCCAGAGTAGCCTACCATGTGGAACCTGATTTGTTGGTCTCCACTGTATTTATTGGTATCATCCAGTTTACTTATGAGGATGGAGTGCTGGAATAAGCTCAAGGTCCCTCATTGCCTTGTCACCTTGCTGTTGGTACTGAGCACCTATAGCTGGAGCAATAGATTGCAGATTTTTATACATTATGAACAGGCCCTGAGATTGCTGGATTTGGCTCTCCATGGCAACAGCCAACCTGGCGATGGAGGCAGCCTGACAGAGGCAGCAGCATCCTAACTGCACTACTGCAGCCCTGCAACATTTGTGTCTGGTTGTCAGGTGCCCTCAGCCAATCTGCCTGCTGCTCCTGTGATTGCTTTTGCATTTGTATGACATTCCTATTTATCAACACCACAGGTTCCTCTCTTGTCTGGAGCTGAGTAGGGGTTTGGTTTCTGGCAATCCACTGAGTGCTAGTGACCTGGGTGGCTTTTTCCTTTACCAGCTATGGAGAATTGGCAGTGCTATGATCGCCAACAAATATTCCTAAATCTAGATGAAATATCCAGTCAGGTATCAGTATCTGAGCTGGTGAGGGTACAAGAAGGAGCATTGCTGTTACTTCCTTTGTGTGAGGTGGGAGTGTCTAGCCCAACTAATAGTGCTGGAATAAGTGAGGGGAAAGGTAATGTGTTGTGTGCAGTCACAGAGAAAGAGTAACTGTGAGGTAACTGAGAGAAGATCTTTGGCATTGTTTCAGAATTCCTGGCCATTTCACTGGGCTGTGGGCATCACATTGGCCTCGTAGCAACCTAAGACCAGGCTGGCAGGGTCTGTGTAATGGATCTACTGCCCATCCTGGACAAAGTGCCAAGACCCCTGGAGCTGTATCCACAAATTGGGAAGCCAGTTTATCTGTCACTGCACAAATGACTCAACTGTAGCAGCTCTTTTTGACAGCTCATGACATATCCACAATAGCCTTTTAAAAGTGGTGTTGACATCCTGGGATAGCTTGTTAAAGGTGAGTACTTCTGCCTATGGTGAGTGGGAGGTTCAGACAAACATTGGACAAGGGGCACCATTGAGCCATGGTATGTAATTAATGAGGTGACAATGGGATGATCACTTGAGATTGCTGTGGGAAATCCTTCATGAAACCGTGAAAATGAAACATGGCAAATTTCTGGTATGATTCAGCCCTGGTTGTTGCTGTTGAATAATCCAACACTTGTGGAATTTGCAAGATAAGAAAAAATGCTGTTGGATCAGTGGTTTCAATCACTGAGGTTAGAGGAATATTTTGAGAAACTAAGAGAAATCATGATTATGGGTGAATTCAGAAATAGCATTCCATTCAGCTTCAGCATCAGTGTGTGCACCAACCAAGGTCCTGGGCCAGCTGAGTAGCATATCAACAAAATGGCAATACCTGCTGTGCTCTGAACCCCTCCCACTCCAGACTCACATTAACCATGAAACCTCTCATTGCATTCATTAGAATCTACCATAATACTACAAGGTAGAACCCTTGCAAGTGTCAAACATTCTATGTCATTTTCAACTTTCGTTCAACTCTCTTTAAGTCTTGCCTAATATATGCATCTTTGAGGTGCCAATGACATAGGGCAAATCAAATTTGATCAGCATTTGAATCCTAAATGCATTCTAGTTGCTGGCATTGCAAGTAGATGATTAAATTATTGCAACTTAAATGCAACTGCAATTTGCAAACACATGTTTCCTCTGTTTGTCCTTTCAATGTCCTAGTGCCCAGCAGCTGTGGATCCTATCTTTTTGCTCATCAAGCTGACACTTACTCTGCCGAAACTGGACTTTGTCCCAGCCATTTTTCAGTGACAGTAAGCATCTATTAAACAACAAGTAGTGACAGGGATCGCAGATCACAGTGGATACAACAGCACTGGGCTCTGCCTGGTCACCAAGCATATCCTTCTTTCCAGTATCCACATCCTCCTTTATTGAGCAATACCCTGACAGGCCATTTCCACCTATCCCCTTACTCACATGTGGGAACCCAACACATTGAATTTTGTCACTAGCCTTCCTCCCTGCCCCCAAGTCCAAACAGTACATCTAACTGACACTCAAAGTTGTCCTTTACACGACACATATACCATAGTTTTACCAGACTGTAGAGCTCCTCTCTCATTAGAGGGAGCAATTGATGATGATTTAACCTGAGGGCCACCACACCTCAGAAGAGGGGAGAAGTTGAGAAGAAGAGTTCTTCATGGTAGTCTCAGCCAGTGAGGGAATTGAGTGAATCAACCATCAAACCAACTGAGCTAAACTGACCCCCATTTGCACTCTCCCTGCAGAAGACAAAGATAGTGACCACATGGTCAGAGAAAGAAACTTATACTGCTGTCTGACATAGCAGTGAATCTGCCCAGTTATTGAATTTGCTGTTTGAGTTCAAGTATCTCTGGACATCGGAGTGCATTTAGGAAAAATTAATAAACAGCGAAATTCACAGCTGACCTTGGAGGAAACTGTGTGGCACAGCAGCAGATAGAAGCATAGTTTTTAAATATAACCTTGCTGTAAATCTATAATAGTGAGTAGAATGGGTTCTTTCGTGATCAAATGTTTGATTGAGATCTGTCTCTTGATTAAATTTTGAAAATGTAAACCATAAGTACTAAGTTAGCCTGGAGCAGTGTTTTTTAGAACAATAAGACAGTGCTATTTTCTGGATCTGTAGATTGTGAAGGAGCAAAGCTGGCCGTTAGTAGAGTGATGTGTTCTTCCTATCAGATGTGGGAGTTTAGGGAGACGTTCCATGTTACTGATGGTAATGTCTACAGGGAGTGCCTTTTGTTGCAAATCCTATCAGTCCGCATGGATCGGTTGAAGCAGCAGTTACGGGAAATAAGGAATGTACAGGAGTTGGGATTGTGATGGATGGCAATTATAGGAAAGGAGAAAATTTGCAGATAAAGTAGGTAGATGGGCTCCAGGAAAGGTGCGAGAGGAAGGCAGGTCATACAGAAGTCTCCTATGGCTATCCCCATCTCAAATAAGTATGCTGTTTTGGAAAATGTAGGGGGTGATGGACTCTCAGGGGAATGTAGCGTGAATAGCCAAGTTTCAGATAGTGAGAATGACTTGAATGTATTGAGAGGTACGTCAAGTTCCAAGTGATTGATTGTGATAGGGTAGTCTCTAGCCAGAGGCACATGCTGACATTCCTGCAGCCGGCAGCGAGAAATCAGAATGTGTATTGCCTCTCTGGTGCCAGGATCAAGGATATCTCAGAGAGGATGCAGAATGCTCTCAAAGCGGAGAGGAACCAGCAAGAGGTTGTTGTACACACTGGAACTAACGACATAGGAAGGGAAAAGGATGAGATTTTGAAGGGAGAAAGTTAGGCAGGAATTTAAAAAGGAGATCTTTGAGCATAGTAACATCTGGATTACTCCCGGTGTTATGAGCTAGTGAGGAGAGGAATAGGTGGCCAGAGAAAATGACTGCATGGCTGAGGAGCTGGTGCAGCGGAGAAGGGTTCATACCTGCTCGGGAGGTTTTACACTAATAAGGTGCAGGGTGGGGGGGGGGGCGGGCGTGGTGATGGTGGGACCCAGGAGATACTGAGGAAAGAGATCAATCTACAACTGGTATGGTTGGGAAAAGGAGCAAGTCAAACAGTCAGGGCAGGCTGGAACAAAGCAGAGAACAAGGTAGGACTGAGAGGGAGAGAGGGAGAGAGAGAGAGAGAGAGAGAGAGAACCTGCACAGTTACCGCCTTTGCTGTTTGAATTTGTATATCGCTGGACATCAGGGTGCATCTGGGAAAATTGACAAACAGTAAAATTCACAACTAATCTTAGAGGAACTGTTGGGCGAAGTTCACAGCACAAAATCTGTTGTTTTAAATCTGACCAAGAGAAAGGCTGCAGTACTGAGTAGAGTGGATTCTTTCTTGATTATATGTTTTTGGAGATAAGTCTTTGATTAAACTTAAAATATAAGCCATAGCTATTAATTTAACCTGGGGCAGTGTTTGTAGAGGAATAAGATGTTGTTATTTTCTGGGTCTGTAAATTGTGAAGGAGCAAAAATGGCCTTTGCAGTAATGTGTACTGCTTGTCAGATGTGGGAGTTTAAAGAGAGTTTAAGGGCTACTGCAGATTATATCTGCCATAAATGATGTTGGATGCGAATCTTATCAGATCGAATGGATTGGTTGGAGAGACAGATAGAAGTGATGAGGAATTTGTAACAGCAACAGTGTGTGATGGATGGCAGTTATAGGAAGGGGAGAAAGTCCCAGATACAGTCACATAGATGGGTTAACTCCAGGAAAGGTAAGAGAGGTAGGCAGCTAGGGCTAGAGTCTTTTGTGGACATACCCATTTCAAACAGGTATGCTGTTTTGGAAAATGTGGGGTGTGATGGATTTTCAGGGGAACGTAGCACGAACAGCCAAGTTTCTGGTATTGAGACTGACTCTAATGCAACGAAGGGTACACCGGCTTCCAAGAGATCAATTGTGTTAGGGGATTCTGTAGTCAGAGGTACAGACAGATGATTCTGTGGCCAGCAGAGAAAAAGCAGAATGGTGTGTTGGTTCCCTGGTTCCAGGATCAAGGATGTCTCAGAGAGGGTGCAGAATGTTCTCGCGGGGGAGAGGGGCCAGCAAGAGGTCATTGTCCACATTGGAACCAACGACATTGGAAGGGAAGAAGTTGAGACTCTGAAGGGAGATTACAGAGAGTTAGACAGAAATTTAAAAAGGAGGTCCTCAAGGGTAGTAATATCTGGATTACTCCCAGTGCTATGAGCTAGTGAGGGCAGGAATAGGAGGATAAAGCAGATGAATGCATGACTGAGGAGCTGGTGTATGGGGGAAGGATTCACATTTTTGGATCATTGGAATCTCTACTGGGGTAGAAGTGACCTGTACAAGAAGGACGGATTGCATCTAAATTGGAAGGGGACTAATATACTGGCAGGGAAATTTGCTAGAATTGCTTGGGAGGATTTAAACTAGTAAGGTGGGGGGCGGGACTCAGGGAGATAGTGAGGAAAGAGATCAATCTGAGACGGTTACAGCTGAGAACAGAAGTGAGTCAAACAGTCAGGGCAAGCAGGGACAAGGTAGGACTAAGAAATTAAACTGCATTTATTTCAATGCAAAGGGCCTAACAGGGAAGGCAGATGAACTCAGGGCATGGTTAGGAACATGGGACTGTGATATCATAGCAATTACGGAAACATTGCTCAGGGATGGGCAGGACTGGCAGCTTAATGTTCCAGGATACAAATGCTACAGGATGGATAGAAAGGGAGGCAAGAGAGGAGGGGGAGTGGTATTTTTGATAAGGGATAGCATTACAGCTGTGCTGAGGGAGGATATTCCTGGAAATACATCCAGGGAAGTTATTTGGGTGGAACTAAGAAATAAGAAAGGGATGATCACCTTATTGGGATTGTATTATAGACCCCCCCATAGTCAGAGGGAAATTGAGAAACAAACTTGTAAGGACATCTCAGCTATCTGTAAGAATAATAGGGTAGTTATGATAGGGGATTTTAACTTTCCAAACATCGACTGGGACTGCCATAGTGTTAAAGGTTTAGATGGAGAGGAATTTGTTAATTGTGTACAAGACAATTTTCTGATTTAGTATATGAATGTACCTACTAGAGAAGGTGCAAAACTTGACCTACTCTTGGGAAATAAGGCAGGGCAGGTGACTGAGGTGTCAGTGGGGGAGCCCTTTGGGGCCAGTGACCATAATTCTATTTGTTTTAAAAAAGTGATGGAAAAAGATAAACCAGATATAAAAGTTGAAGTTCTAAATTGGAAAAAGGCCAATTTTGACAGTATTAGGCAAGAACTTTCAAGTGCTGATTGGAGGCAGATGTTCGAAGGTAAAGGGACGGCTAGAAAATGGGAAGCCTTCAGAAATGAGATAACAAGAATCCAGAGAAAGTATATTCCGGTCAGGGTGAAAGGGAAGGCTGGTAGGTATAAGGGAATGCTGCATGATTAAAGAAATTGAGGGTTTGGTTAAGAAAAAGGAGGAAGCATATGTCAGGTATAGACAGGATAGATCGAGTGAATCCTTAGAAGAGTATAAAGAAAGTAGGTGTATACTTAAGAGGGAAATCAGGAGGGCAAAACGGGGACGTGAGATAGCTTTGGCAAATAGAATTAAGGAGAATCCAATGGGTTTTTACAAATATATTAAGGACAAAAGGGTATCTAGGGAGAGAATAGGACCCCTCTAAGATCAGCAAGGTGGCCTTTGTGTGGAACCGCAGAAAATGGGGGAGTTACTAAATGAATAGTTTGCATCAGTATTTCCTGTGGAAAAGGATATGGAAGATATAGACTGTAGGGAAATAGATGGTGACATCTTGCAAAATGTCAAGATTACAGAGGAGGAAGTGCTGGATGTCTTGAAACAGTTAAAAGTGGATAAATGCCCAGGACCTGATCAGGTGTACCCGAGAACTCTGTGGGAAGCTAGAGAAGTGATTGCTGGGCCTCTTGCTGAGATATTTGTATCATCAATAGTCACAGGTGAGGTGCCGGAAGACTGGAGGTTGGCAAACGTGGTGCCACTGTTTAAGAAGGGCGGTAAAGACAAGCCAGGGAACTACAAACCGGTGAGCCTGACCTCAGTGGTGGGCAAGTTGTTGGAGGGAATCCTGAGGGACAGGATGTACATATATTTGGAAAGGCAAGGACTGATTCAGGATAGTAAACATGGCTTTGTGCGTGGGAAAACATGTGTCACAAACTTGATTGAGTTTTTTGAAGAAGTAACAAAGAAGATTGATGAGAGCAGAGCAATAGATGTGATCTATATGGACTTCAGTAAGGCGTTCGACAAGGTTCCCCATGGGAGACTGATTAGCAATGTTAGATCTCATGGAATACAGGGAGAACTAGGCATTTGGATACAGAACTGACTCAGGTAGAAGACAGAGGTTGGTGGTGGAGGGTTGTTTTTCAGACTGGAGGCCTGTGACCAGTGGAGTGCCACAAGGATCGGTGCTGGGCCCTCTACTTTTTGTCATTTACATAAATGATTTGGATGCGAGCATAAGAGGTACAGTTAGTAAGTTTGCAGATGACACCAAAATTGGAGGTGTAGTGGACAGCGAAGAGGGTTACCTCAGATTACAACAGGATCTTGACCAGATGAGCCAATGGGCTAAGAAGTGGCAGATGGAGATTAATTCAGATAAATGCGAGGTGCTGCATTTTGGGAAAGCAAATCTTAGCAGGACGTATACACTTAATGGTAAGGTCCTAGGGAGTGTTGCTGAACAAAGAGATCTTGGAGTGCAGGTTCATAGCTCCTTGAAAGTGGAGTCGCAGGTAGATAGGATAGTGAAGAAGGCATTTGGTATGCTTTCTTTTATTGGTCAGAGTATTGAATGCAGGAGTTGGGAGGTCATGTTGCGACTGTACAGGACATTGGTTAGGCCACTGTTGGAATATTGCGCACAATTCTGGTCTCCTTCCTATCAGAAAGATGTTGTGAAACTTGAAAGGGTTCAGAAAAGATTTACAAGTACATTGCCAGCGTTGGAGGATCTGAGTTACAGGGAGAGGCTGAACAGGCTGGTGATGTTTTCGCTGGAGCGTTGGAGGCTGAGGGGTGACCTTTTAGAGGTTTACAAAATTATGAGGGGCATAGATAGGATAAATAGGCAAAGTCTTTTCCCTGGGGTCAGGGAGTCCAGAACTAGAGGGCGTAGGTTTAGGGCGAGAGGGGAAAGATACAAAAGAGACCTAAGGGGCAACATTTTCACGCAGAGGGTGGTATGTGTATGGAATGAGCTGCCAGAGGATGTGGTGGAGGCTGATACAATTGCAACATTTAAGAGACGTTTGGGTGGGTAAAGGAATTGGAAGGGCTTGGAGGGATATGGGTCGGGTGCTGGCAGGTGGGACTAGATTGGGTTGGGATATCTGGTCGGCATGGACAGGTTGGACCAAAGGATCTGTTTCCATGCTGTACATCTCTATGACTCTAAGTTAATCTGCATTTATTTCAATGCAAGAGGCCGAACAGGGAAGGCAGCTGAACTTAGACCATGGTTAGAAACGTGGGACTGGGATATCATAGCAATTACAGAAATGTGGCTCAGGGATGGACAGGGCTAGTAGCTTAATGATCCAGGATACAAATGCGACAGGAAGGATAGAAAGGGGGACAAGAGAGAAGGAGGAGTGGCGTTTTTGGTAAGGGATAGCATTAAGGCTGCACTGTGAGAGGATATACCTGGGAACACAGTCCAGGGAAGTTATTTGGGTGGAACTGAGAGATAAAAATCCCTTATTGGGATTGTATTATAGACCCCAGTAGTCAGTGGGAAATAGAGAAATAAAATTGTAATGAAACCTCGGTTATCTTTAAGAATAATAGGGTGGTTATGAGAGGGGATTTTAACTTTCCAAATGTAGACTGGGACTGCCATAATGTTCAGATGGAGTGGAATTTTTAAAATGTGTACAAGAAAATTATCTGATTCCGTATGTGGATGTACCGACTAGAGAAGGTGGAAAACTTGACCTCCTCTTGGAAATAAGGTAGGGCAGGTAACTGAGGTGTCAGTGGGGAGCACTTTGGGGGCCAGCGACCATAATTCTTCGTTTTAAAATAGTGATGGAAAACGATAGACAGAATCTAAAAGTTAAAGTTCTAAATTTAAGGAAAGCCAATTTTGATGGTGTTAGACAAGAACTTTCAAAAGTTGATTGGGCAAATATTCACACGTAAAGGGATGACTGGAAAATGGAAAGCCTTCAGAAATTAGATAACAAGAGAACAGAGACAGTATATTCCTGTTAGGGTGAAAGGCAAGGCTGGTAGGTATAGGGAATGCTGAATGACTAGAGGAATTGAGGTTTTGGAGAAAAGGAAGGAAGCATATATCAGATATAGACAGGAAAGATCAAGGAAATCCTTGGAAAAGGATAAAAACAACAGGCATATACTTAAGAGGGAAATCAGGAGAGCAAAAAGGGGCCATGAGATAGCTTTGGCAATAGGGTTAGGGAAAATCCAAGGGGATTTTATAAATACATTAAGGACAAAAGGGTAACTAAGGAGAGAACATGACCCCTCAAAGATCAGCAAGGCAGCCTTTGTGTGGAATCAGGAGATGGGGGAGATACTAAACAAGTATTTTGCGTCAGTGTTTACTGTGGAGAAGGACATGGAAGATATAAAATATGGGGAGATAGATGGTGACATCTTGAAAAATGTCCATATTACAGAGAAGGAGGTGTTGGATGTCTTAAAATACATAAAGGAGGATAAATCCCCAGGACATGATCAGGTGTACCCTAGAACTCTGTAGGAAGGTAGAGAAGTGATTGCTGGGCCCCTTGCTGAGACATTTGTATCTTTGTTAGTCATAGATGAGGTGCCTGAAGACTGGAGTTTGCCACTATTTAAGAAAGATGTTAAGTAAAAGCCAAGGAACTATAGGACAGTGAGCCTGATTCTAGTGTGGAGCAAGTTTTTGGAGGGAATCCTAAGGAGCAGGATTTACATGTATTTGGAAAGGCAAGGACTGATTAGAGACAGTCAACATGGCTTTGTGCATGGGAAAGCATGTCTCACGAACTTGATTGAGTCTTTTGAAGAAGTAACAAAGAGGATTGATGAGGGCAGAACAAAAGGCATGAACTATATGGACTTCAGAAAGACATTCAACAAGGTTCCTCGTGGTAGACCGGTTAGCAACATTAGCTTGCAAGGAATACAGAGATAACTAACCATTTAGATACAGAACTAGTTCAAAGGTAGAAGATAAAGGGTGGTGGTGGAGGGTTGCCTTTCAGATTGGAAACCTGTGACCAGTGATGTGCCACAAGGGTCAGTGCTGGGTCCACTGCTTTTCATCATTTACATAAATGATTGGATGTGAACATAGGAGGTATAGTTAATACCTTTGCAGATGAGACCAAAATTGGAGGTGTAGTGGACAGCAAAGAAGGTTACCTCAGATTACAACAGAATCTTGATCAGATGGAGTGGGCTGAGGAGTGGCAGATGGAGTTTAATTTAGATAAATGTGAGGTGTTGCATTTTGGAAAAGCAAATCAGAGCAGAACTTATACACTTACTGGTAAAGTCCTGGGGAATGTTGCTGGACAGAGAGACCTTGGAGCGCAGGATCATAGCTCCTTGAAAGTGAAGTCTAAGATGGATAGGATAGTGAAGAAAGTGTTTGGTATGCTCTCTTTTATTGTTCAGAACATTGAGTATAGGAGTAGAGAGATCATGTTGCGGCTGTACAGGACATTGGTTAGGCCACTTTTGGAATATTGTGTGCAATTCTGGTGTCCCTCCTATCAGAAGGATGCTGTGAAATTGAAAGGGCTCAGAAAAGATTTACAAGAATGTTGTCAGTGTTGGAGGGCCTGAGTTATCGGGAGAGGCTGAAAAGGTTGGAGCTGTATTCCCTGGATCGTCGGAGGCTGAGGTGAGACATTATAAAGGTTTATAAAATCGTGAGGGCATGGACAGGGTGAGTAGACAAGGACCTTTCCTTGGGGTGGGGAGTCCAGAACTAGAGTGCATAGGTTTAGGGTGAGAGGGGAAAAATTTAAAAGAGACTTAAGGGGCAACTTTTTCAGGGAGAGGTGGTGTGTGTGTGGAATGAGCTGCCAGAGGAAGTGGTGGAGGCTGGTACAACTGCAACATTTAAAAGGCATCTGGATGGGTAGATGAATATGAAAGATTTAGAGGAATATAGGCCAAGTGCTGGCAAATGGGTCTTGATTGGGTTAGGGTCTTTGTTTGACATGGATGAGTTGGAGTGAAGTGTTTGTTTCTATTCTGTACATTTCTATGACACTGTGACTCTCAGTATTCATGGTAGCCACTGCAAATAATACCCTGTCCCTTTCCAAAATGGCTGTTTGGTTGAAAGAACATGGAGTGTGTTTGCCACACAAGTAGCTGTAGGTGTTAGAGTGATGTCTTAATGTCCTGTATGGCGAGTTGTCTCCCCATGGACTGATCCTATGGACAATCATGAAAGGTAACCAGTTTGGCTGTGCAGAAGATTATTTTAATACTAACAGCCTTTAGGCACTTGCTGAAACAGGCATGGAAAGGCAAATTAAGACATGGATACTGCAAGCATGTGGGTAAATGCTCAGTACGTGACCCCTGAGAGAGAAAGCAAGCTGCACTAAGATGCAGCCTGGTCCAGTCCATGCATTGCATGCTGGTCTCAACTTTCTAAACATCCTATAAGTGAATGAATAAGGTGTCATCAGGACCTTGAGAGATTGAATGCCAATGTCTGTGTACAAGGGGCATATATGGCTGGTGCTCATGGATTCTGCCCTGAGATACTGTTGTGTAGTGACCAACATAGAGGCTCTTTATAACAAGCAGCGAGCTGAAGTTGTCACTTTGACATATATATCAAGAATTCTTGGCATCCAGTTTGCTTTGGCAGGTAGTAGGATAGAACGCTCCACATTAATGAAGCAAAGTGTGCAGTTAATAAGATCATTAACAAGCAATAACACCCCTGAATAAGGCAACATACCACTGTCTCAAAAGAATCTTACCTTGACGCCCAGAAACGGGGTAAAAGATGTAGCAAGTTGTTCCGAACATCGAGATAGGTGTCATGGGCTTCACACATGATTCTGCCATGTTTTTCACCATGTCAAATGTGATCAAAATGGACTAGTGTAAAATATGATTAATATGAAACTCATTGTGTGTTTAATCTGATTATTGTTGATATGACATTGAAATAGTTTTAAGAAGAACGTTTGAATAGTGTTCTGAAGCACTCAGGTAATGCTATTCCTAGAGTCATCACAGAGGTTAAAACACTTTATAAGTATAAGCAAAGTTCCCCAATTTACCTGTGTTTTACACCCAGTTTGACATTTCAAATCAGGCTTCTGTAATTCCTATTTACTATTCATTACAAATGAATATATTCTTGCTACAACTAAACAATTATGAACATTTATAATATTATAGAATCCCTATAGTGTGGAAATAGGCCATTTGGCAAACAAGCCATTACCCACCCTCCAAAGAGTATCCCACCCAGACCCATTCCCCTACTCTATACTCTACATTTCCCCTAACTACTGCACCCAACCTACACATCCCTGAATACTATGGGCAATTTAGCATGGCCAATTCATCTAACCTGCACATCTTTGGACAACGGGAGGAAACCGGAGCACCTGTAGAAAAACCACGTAGACATGGGAGAATGTGCTAACTCCACACAGACAGCCACATGAGGCTGGAATCAAACCAGGTCATTGTGAGATAGCAGTGCTAACCATTGAGCCACTGTGCTGCCCCAAAATTATATAACCACAAAGTAAAAACTCTAATCTCATTTTAAATTTACCCTATTACCACATGCAGATACTATCAGATACAAAAAAATGGGTCTGATGAGCTAAGGAAAAGACAGGTCAATGGTCCCTAACCACAGAGTTCATTGAGATGAGATTTATGGTTTGTCAAGACTTACTGATCCTCAATTAGATTAGACTTACAGTGTGGAAACAGGCCCTTCAGCCCAACAAGTCCACACTGACCCACAACACACCCAAACCCCTACATTTTACCCCATTACCTAACACTACAGGCAATTTAACATGACCAATTCACCTGACCAGCACATCTTTGGACTGTGGGAGGAAACCCACACAGACACAGGGAGAACGTGCAGACTCCACACAGTCAATTGCCTGAGGCAGGAATTGAACCAGGTCTCTGGTGCTGTGAGGCAGCAGTGCTAACCACTGTGCCACCGTGCCGCCCAATCTTCCTTGCTCAGGTACCTTGTTTACTTGAAGGAGGCATAGACTAACTGTGTCATACTTTTATAGTTTTATCTCCATTATCAGCTAAAATCCACAGCATACTGCAACTGGTGAGTGGAAGTAAACTGGCTATCTTCAGGCTTGATGTGTTTTTTACTGTAGCAGAAAGGGAAGCATTTTCCTTTATGGAGATCCAATGGCTTATAACTAAATATTCACACCCACAAGATATCCGGCTATCTGGGAGCCAATCACATAGTTGTTCGCAGGCAGAAGACCCTTATCATTGCCAACTGGTCACCATTCTGCAGACCAAACATCTGTTTGTTGCCAGCAGCATCTGCTTTCGTACACAGCCCCTGGCTCCAGCTCATTCATAGTAACCTTCACCACTAATTGAATAGACAGCAGTTTAAACAGCACCCTACAATGAGTGTTTTCTTCTTTAAAAATGTCATAATCCTTTCTACAATTCTTGGTTTTTTTAAAATAAATATTTTTATTGAAAAGAAAAAGGTTTTTGAGTTTTTTTTACAAAACGAATACAAACTAGTGTAACCACTTCACAGTAAAATAACAGCATTGATATAAATTAAGAAAACTAACTACTAATCTACTCTGCAGACTACCAAAACACAAAGTAAGATATAAGAAAGAAGACTCTATATATATATATATATATTTTAAAAACTACAATATAGTACATAACTAACAACCAAAAAAGGAAAGAAAAGGTTAATAAATAAATAAGTATCCAAAATAAAATTATGTCAAGTCATAACAAGATCCGTATTTATACGGGATTCTTCCTCCCAGGGGCCCCCGAACCAACAAACATCATCCTCATGGCTAAACAAAGGCCCTAGTCAGTATGACCTAAACATCTGCATTGGTGTAGCTCAAGAAGGGTCGCCAAGTTCTATAAAACATTCCGTTTTTTGGTGCACCATATTCGTAAGGAAGTTTAGAGGGATAGAGGGATTTATGGGTGGCACGGTGGCACAGTGATTAGCACTGCTGTCTCACAGCGCCAGAGACCTGGGTTCAATTCCTGCCTCAGGCAACTGATTGTGTGGAGTTTTCACATTCTCCCCGTGTCTGCGTGGGTTTCCTCCGGGTGCTCCGGTTTCCTCCCGCAATCCAAAAATCCACCGTGTCTGGGTGGGTTGCTCTTCAGAGGGTCAGTGTGGGCTTGTTGGGCTGAAGGGCCTGTTTCCACGCTGTAAGTAATCTAATCTATTCCATAACTATCCTATGCCAATTTGAATATCCTGGGGGATTTTCCGATACTCAGCTTGCTAAAATGTTTTTCCTCTGACGAAAGGATAGGATAGTAAACAGTTTTTTTCCCGTATGAATTTAGAGAAGGAAGATTTGGAAAGCCCAAAAGGAAAGACACCAGGTCCAATCTAATCTCAGTTCCCAAAATCTTTGCCAAGGCATTCGCTACACTGTCCCAGTATCTACGAATCTTGTGGCATGTCCACAAACAATGAGTGAGAATACCAATTCTATTTTACATTTAGGACACATTGGGGATGCTCCTGCCTTAAACTTAGCAAGCCACTCTGGTGCTATATGGGCCCTATGAAGTATCTTTGAGTCCTATTACAGATAGAGATCTTGCTGGCATTTTCCCAGATATCCTCCCACATCTCTAAGGAGATTTCCATCCCTGATTCTTGAGTCCAGGTTTTATATCGCCATTCCGTGCCTTTTGATACCTTATTACTGAGCGAGTGATAGAGAGTACTTACCAAGGGTGCACCCATTGGCCGAAGCACTCTCCTTTCCATATCCGACTTATAAGGATTGGTCATCAATGTGGTCTTTTTTTTTACAAAGCCTCGAACTTGAAAATATCGAAAGAGATCCTTGCCAGGCATCCCGAACTGCTGATACAACTGTTCGAAGGATATCATGACCTCCCCATTGAACAGATATCCCAAGCAGGAGATTCCTCTGGACTCCCAAATTTTAAATCCAGCGTCAATTAAATGTGGTTGAAATCCCAATGTTCCCACTATAGGAGTAAAAGGGGAGGTTTTTCGTAAATTACCCTCACCCTGTTGTATCATCCTTCAAGCTTTGATTGTGTTTACTACAATCGGGTTTTTACAACGATCCATGACAACTCCTATCTTATCCATAAATAATAGATTGATGAGGAGGCCATTTCGCTTGGGAAGCCTCAATATTTAGCCAAATTGATTGTGGATCACAAGACACCCAATCAGCCACATATGATAGCAGGGAAATCAGTTTTTTCTTGCTAAAATCTGGAAAATCCAGACCTCCCCTTACTTGTGGAAGCTGCAACCGATCCAATTTAATGAGGGGCCATCTTTGATTCCAAATAAAAGGACCAAGCCAACCATAAAGCTTACGTAGCGTCTGTCTCAGCAACATCAAAAGAAGCATACTCATTCAAAAGAAGGGTATAATAGGCGAGGGAGAATATTCATATTGACCAAAGCTACTCTTCCTAACCAGGATATCAGGAGATCTTCCCAACGTTGGAGGTCCTGCCTTATTTTCTCTAATAAATGCGTATAATTAGCTTTATATAGCTGACCAAATACCAGGGTAATGAAAATACCTAAATAGAGAAAACCTCCCAGTAACCACCAAAAGGGGAAGCGGGATCCATCCGCAAAGTTGGATATGCTGGTAAGACTTCCTAGCTGTATGGCCTCTGATTTTGTGAAATTAATTTTGTACCCTGAAAACAAACCAAATAAATTAACCACTTGAATTAATGGATCATTTAAGACAAGAAGGATTTCATCCTCGTAAAGAATAATTTTATGTTTGCCTGATCCTACCTCTGGGGCAGTTATATTGGGGTCAGTTCGGATAACTTCTGCTAGCGGTTTGATCACTAATGTAAATAGTAGTGGTGAGAGAGGGCATCCTTGACAACAACCTCTGCCAACACTAAAACCATCCGATCTTATGCCATTGGTAATCACCGCTGCTTTCAGGTCGTTACATAACACTGCGACCCATTTGGTGAAAACCTCTCCAATGACAAACCGTTCCATAGTATTAAAATGTTATGGCCATTCCACACAGTCGAATGCTTTCTCTGCATCTAGGGAGATGACTAATCCCAGTATCGCTCTTTGCTGGCAGACTTGTACCATATTTAACAATCTCCTGATATTATTAGTAGATCTGCGACCCTTAATAAACCCCATCTGATTCTCTTTTATAATAAATGGTAAAACCCTCTCCAGTCTTAATGCCAGCGTTTTTGAGAGGATTTTAAAGTCCACTTTCAATAAGGATATAGGTCTGTACAAAATACAGTAATCTGGGGCTTTTTCTTTCTTAAGAATAAGAGAGATATTTGCTTCTCTCAGAGAGTGCGGGAAACTACCCTGACTATATGAGTAGTTATGAAGTGGTCCAGCCAATTCATCTATAAACTCTTTATAGAACTCAATCTGAAAACCATCTGGTCCGGGTGCTTTACCACTCTGGAGCTGCCTCACCGCCTCCTGCACTTCCTGAATTGTCAGGGGGGCATTCAAGAGAGACACCTGCTCCGAGGTTAAGCCTGGAAGGACCAGATTCTTAAAAAAAGACTCCATCTTCCTTGCTCTATCCTCACAGCCCTCCGACTGATACAGCTCAAAATAGAACATTCTAAAAGCTGCATTGATCTTTTTAGAATCACAAGTCAAAGTATCAGCACCTTCTCTAATAGATGTAATGGATTGGGAGCCTTTTTCGTTCTGGCAAGGTATTCTAGATACCTGCCTGGCTTATCGCCATACTCAAAATAATCTCTGCTTTGTGAATAGTATCTTACTCTTTGCCTGAGGGCTGTAATCCTCTGTAATTTAGTAATGGACAGCCTATCAATATACTCTGATTCAGCTGTCTTCAGGTGAGCCTCAAGCAGATGCTGTTGTTCTCCCTTCTGTCTTTTCCGGGTCGCACAATATGAGATAGTCAAACCGCGCGCACATGTCTTAGCAGTCTTCCACATCAATGATGGGTTACTGGCTGTACCTGAATTAACGTCCCAGAAAGCTTTAAATTCCTGCGAGAAGTATTCTATGAACTTACTATCCTTCAATAGGAAAGGGTCCATACGCCAATGTCGGGAGGCCATCTTATCACCAATAGTCTTGACCTCCATCTACACTGGTGCGTGGTCGGAAATAACTATATTTCCTATTTTACAGGACAATATCAAATTCAGAAAGGTCGAAGTGACAAAACAAAAATCAATTCTGGTATGGTACTTGTGTGGGTTAGAATAAAAAGTAAAGTCTCTTCTCAGGGTGAAGACACCTCCACATCTACCAATCCCAACTCCGATTTCAGATCAGCCAACTGCCTCGGTCTCAGAGATATATACATGCAGAGCTCCTCGGTATTCTGTCCACCTCAGGATCGATAATACAATTAAAATCTCCTCCTATAATTATGTGACACACCCCAAGGGATCAACCTGGAGAGCGCATCTGTTACAAATTTAAAAGGATGTGGCGGGGGGCAATTTACTTTCAAAATTCCATACTCCTCTCCATACTCCTCTCCATACTCCTCTCCTCTTTGGGCGGCACGGTGGCACAGTGGTTAGCACTGCTACCTCACAGTGCTATTCCCGCCTCAGGCAATTGACCTGGGTTCAATTCCCGCCTCAGGCAACTGACTGTGTGGAGTTTGCACGTTCTCCCTGTCTCTGCATGGGTTTCCTCCAGGTACTCTGGTTTCCTCCCACAGTCCAAAGATGTGCAGGCCAGGTGAATTGGCCATGCTAAATTGCCCGTAGTGTTAGGTAAGGGGTAAATGTAGGGGTATGGGTGGGTTGCGCTTTGGTGGGTCGTTGTGGACTTGTTGGGCCGAATGGCCTGTTTCCACACTGTAAGTAATTTAATTTATATTAGAGCTTTATGTATTATAACCGTTCAGACTCATCTTTTATCTGGCTTAACATTTGGAATGGAAGATTCCTTCAGATAAGAATGGCCACTCCCCTACTTTTCGAATTGAAAGATGCAAAGAACACCTGACCAAATCCTCCCTGCTGCAGCTTCAAATGCTCCTTATCGTTTAGATGTGTCTCCTGTAAAAGGGCAACATCAACCCTCTCCTTTTTAAGACTTGATAGTATCTTTTTCCTCTTAACTGGAGAGTGGCTCCCTTTAACATTCCGGGTGCACCATTTAAATGAACGGCTAGCCATGATCACTCAAGAAAGTCCGAGACCCCTCAGGAGGAAGAATCCCACCCAAAAAACATTGAATAGAGACCTTAAACAATTGACATAAATTTAAAAATACAACCTTTGAAACAACTAAATCAAAACTACTAAAGTCTACTCCAAAGAAATAACATAAAACATAATCAAAAGGAGACTTTCCCCCTTGACCACAGGAGGCACTCCTACCATCCAATAATCCCACCATAACTCCTTCCAGCTAGAGCCATGCCAACGGCCCAGACATCGCAAAGTAAGATAAACAAATACCAATGTCTTATAACACAAAAATTAAAAGTGGGCAACCAACCCGCCCCCTTCAAGTTTTAACCCTAGGCATTCTTGACAAAGCAGCAACATGAAATAAAATATATAAAATTACAATCCCAGCAAATATTAAAGGAAAACTCAAAAACACCCTCCAACAACCAGATAAACCAAGCAAGTTAACCATAAGAGTTAAAAGAAAAAACACTCCCCGAAGGAAAGATGAAAAAGAGAAAAGGGGAAGGAGAAGGAAAAAAAGGAGTAAAATAAAGTAATTGTACATATAGTTCAAGTTCTTTAGTCTATTTGAGAGCATCCAAAAATTCTTTTGCTTTTGGCTGCGATCTGAAGTTATACATAGACACTCCGTGACTGAAGCGCAGCGGTGCCGGGTATCTCATGGAATACTGAATATTTAAATCCCTCATACACTTCTTTACATCATCAAATGCCTTCCTCTTGCAAATCCAGGCCTGCGCACAGTAACCCGGTAGGCCCGCTCAACCCACACCCAGCCTATTCTTCCAACGACCTCGATTTTCAAGGTCGTCGATCTGCTCTTCCAAGGCCCAGACTCGGTGTTCCAGAGCCTGGACCTGACCCACGGAAGATTCAGCAGCGGTCTTGGAGGCCACGGTTCATTGCTCTGCCCCTCCAACACGCTGCCTGAGTTTCTCGATCTCCCGGTCATGCTTCAGCAGCATGACCAAGATTGACTCCCACCTGGACTGGGTCTCCTCAATTGAAGTGTCAATCTTCTCTTGGAGCTTGCCAGACTCCAATATCAAGCTCGCCTCAGCGGGTATGTCCCCCAGGGTGGCCACAGACACATCTTTTACTGCAGGGAGTGGGAGGGGTCCCTGCCTGTTGTGAGCTCCGTGATCCTTTACCTTTAGTCATTTTAGAATGTACCAGACTGCTAAGGTTTGGTGCAAAATGGCTATGACAGCTTTTTAATAGTTTAAAAGGTGAGGGGAGGGTAGGTACCCCACTTTGTCTGTGTCCTGGGCAGAGATCAGCAGACTCAGAGCTACTGTGTTGCCGCCATCTTGAATCCCCCTCCTTGGTTTTTAAAACAAATTATTTTTCTCTTTCAGTCTACAATCAAAAATACAGAAAATAAAACGATACAGGTTTTATAACTGACAATGAAAGTCTGTGCAAAGGATAACTTCTATTTTTTTCTTTGGAAGAATGTGTAATCAAAAGCACAAGAATATATCTTTTTTACTTTTGGAATTCAGATTGTTTTATGAAGAGTATATGTAAACTTAGGTTAGTGCTGTGAAGGTTGTTTTTAAGCTTCAAAGTCATTCTAAAATAGTGATCTAAAGTGTCAGTTCTAAAATTGCTATGACTGCCATTACAGCTTGGATGAACACCCAGAGTGTTAATGGAATAAGATGTTTGTATTTTGGGGTTTATATTGGAGAAGTGTGGTGCTAGAAAAGCACAGCAGGTTAGGCAACATCCAAGGAGTAGGAGAATTGATGTTTCGGGCATAAGCCCTTCATCTGGAATGTGGGTTTATGGCAGGCAGTGTAAACATGCTAGAAGATAGTTTTATTTGCAGTTCAGATTAGAAAACAGCAGATTTGAAGTTGAGAAGAATCAAGACTTGTGTTCAGATGTAATTTTTATTTTCTTGTCTGGCAGTTTTTATTGTCGGTTCACTTCACAGGAAACCAGTCAGTGCAGCAGCAGTGTTTGTTCTACTTTGTGAAATTTCCATGCCAGGAGAGTTTTGAATAGAAACCTTCGGGTTGTTAGGGTTTATCCCATAATAATTATGAAAGGTTCATCACATCAGACTCTCAGAGAAATCTTAAAATTGTCTCTACAGTTCAACGAAGGGAAACCAGAACATGCCAGTAAAACTCAAAAGTTAAGCTACAATTATAATTTTGTTTAGAAACAAGTGGCAAGATGATAGACTCTGAATCGGCCATAATAGACTGCATCCAAATTAATTGGACTTGCACCCTCAGTGGATGGCAGTCCCATTCTCTGCCATTCAGCTCCAACACACTAGGCAGTGTGGGCGGCACAGTAGCACAGTGGTTAGCACTACTGCCTCACAGTGCCAGAGATCTGGGTAAAATTGACTGACTGTGCGGAGTTTGCACATTCTCCCCGTGTCTGCGTGGGTTTTCTCTGGGTGCTCCAGTTTCCTCCCACAGTCCAAAAATGTGCAGGTTAGGTGAATTGGCCATGCTAAATTGCCTGTAGTGTTAGGTGTAGGGGTAAATGTAGGGGAATGGGTCTGGGTGGGTTGTACTTCGGCGGGTCGGTGTGGACTTGTTGGGCTGAAGAGCCTGTTTCCACACTGTAAGTAATCAAATCTAATCTAATCAGTGCCATAGCTCCATAGTGGAACTCCACAGCCAGGATGAAGGTTCCTTACATACCAGGGCACAGGCAAAAATGGAAGATTGGACAGGGTGGTTCTTAGGGAGAGAAATCAGGGGTGGAGGGTATCTTTACATGTCTGTGCAGGGTGGAAGGATGTGGAGGTAATTATCTTCTAGGCTGATACAGCAGTCTGAACAGAGTATGCTCTGTAGTTAATAACCCGCTTCCTTACCAGATTTTTTACAAACTTGCAAAATAAAAGGGACCAACCATTATTGTGCTGTAGATTTTTTTAATCAACCTATTCAGAATGTTACGGAAACTCTGGAACAAGTGGGACTTGAACCTACCACTGCACCATAAGAGCCTTCTGTTATGCTCAATTAACCTTCAATATTAGGGTTAATTGAGCTTAGATAAAATGGAAAAATCCTTAATTATTGACTTATATATGATGGGTAGGCTGCTGATTTTGGCTGAACTCAGAGTTGGGTGGAAAGGTGGTAGGCTGGTCTTATTTTATATGCCTCCATGTCCTATTCCAAACACACACAGTGGAAAATCCAGCCCGTGTTGTGTCGCATGATGTTCTGTTCTGGGATCACTTTTCAAATCAACAATTTAGATATAGGGCTCAAGGGAAACGTTGAAATTTTATAGATGGCATTAAGTTGGAAGTAACAAAAAATAATTAGGAAGATCAAAGAAGGTTGCAAGGACATACTGTTAAGATTTGGTGGCGCATTTTTTTAAAAAGAGAACAGCAGAATTCTAAACTAAAAACAGAAAATAATGGAGAAACTCAGCAGGTCTGGCAGCGTCTGTGGAGAGAGAAACAAAGTTAGCACTTGGAGTCCAATATGACATTGATTCAGAACTGAAGAATGATGCTGACAGACCTGCTGAGTTTCTCCAGCACTTTTTTGTTTCATTTCAAATCTCCAGCATCCAGAGTGTCTTGCTTTTATTTTAACTATTGATTCAACTTTTGCTTGGGGAGAAATAGGTAGTTTGGAACAAGACAAGATTTGGAGATTCCCAAATACATACACCTGTAAAATGGCCAATGAAATTTTACGACAAGAGGCATAAAATATAAAACTTGAGGTGTGGTGGTAAACCTGTGCAAAATAAAAACACTGTGAAAATTTGGGATCTGCACTAGAGAAAGAATGTTGGAGGAATAGGAAGGGTACAATGCTGAATCGTTATGACATAAAAATTTACACAAGTTAAAAGAAACTGATACTTTTTACCTAAATGGAGGGGATCATGGCATAACGTGAGTAAAATGCTTAAAATTTCGAAGGAATGAGATCAGATGGTATTGCAAAAGGCAAATTACCTTTGTAGGTCTCCAGTGAGAACTCCATTTCCCAATGTGACTGAGAATTCTGGAGCATGCCTTAAGAGTGGCATTGTTGCAGGTAGGACATACTTCATTCATGTTGTTTTTGAAAGCAGAATGACCTTGCTATTTAATTGGTAGTGGTGTGGGGACTACCCCAAAAAGGAGACTACAGGATCAGGAATGCTAGAGAAGAAGAGCCGTTGGAGTCCAGTCAGTTGTTTGGTGTCAGTCAAAGCAGAAGGTTGCTACCTTTGGGATTCTGATCGGGTGTGGAAAATCTCTGGGCAGTTGTTTCGAGAGAGAGAGAGAGAGAGAGAAAATTCAAGTCCAAATTGTTGTTTGATAGTTGAGCACAGCAGTGAAAGAAGCCCACTCGCAGTATTTAGTTAGTGCAGATGGAGAGGATTTCAGCAAAACCAGAAATAGTGCCAGCTTAATGAAGCTGGCTGTCTATGAAAGAGCTGAATTTGTGTCATTGCTGGGTGTTGCAGTGCACCCTTGAAAATCCAGACAGGGGCGGGGGACCCATTCCCAAGCAAACAAAATCAAATTAGGAAAGAAGAGGTCATTGAGGCAATCCGTAATGGAGTAGCTTTGAAGGAATTTTAAAGCTAGACCTCAAAAGTGAAGAATTTGAATACCTTGTATAAGAGTCAAAGTTTTAATGATGTTGTGACAGTGTCACAAATATCTGGGTAGGTTGCTGAGAAATCTCTGGAAAATGTATTAACCACACATGCTATTTGAAACGTTCTGTGTGGTGTTTGATCAGTTTGTCTGATAACACACACTTATCCTATGTTAATTCTGGAACTTTAAGTTCAATGTACACAAAGTAACTGACAAATACAGAAAATAGGAGCAAGTGTAGGACATTTGTCCTTCAAGCCTGCTCCAAAATTCAACATGATCATGGCTGATCATACAGCTCTGTGCCCTGTTTCTGATTCCATATCTATCTCTTACTTGAAAACATTGAATGTTTTTTCCTGAGCTGCTTTCTGTGGCAGTGTACTCCACAGGCTGACCACACTGAAGTAATCTCTCCTAATCTCAATGCTTTAAAGGACATATCCCATATGCTTAGACAATGACCTCTCGTTCTGGACTCCCTGGCCATCGGGAACATCCTTCCGACGTTTACATAGTTAAAATTTTACAGGTTTTTATACACTCTGGTTCCTCTCTGAATATGGTCCTAATCACTCTAGTCTCTCTTCATATGCCAGTCCTGCCATCCCAGGTCTGGTAAACCTTTGTTGCACTCCCTCCAAAGCCAGAACATCGTCCCTCAGAGAAAGAGACCAACTTTGCACACAGTACTCCAGGTAAGTACTGGTGTACTAAGCCTGGTACAATTCAGTAAGACATCCCTGCTCCTGTACTCAAATCCTCTTACTCTGAAGGCTAAACTTCCATTTGCCTTCCTTACTACCTGGAGATGGTTTTGCTTTTCTAACCTTCTATAGTTCTATTCACTTGTTGAAACCTACAGAATATTATAACTTTATTCTCTTTGTAAATACCTAGGATCTTAAATTATGTTTGCTCGAGACAAAAATATTACTGGTTCCTAACCAGATCATAAGACAAACATGGCAGTGCCATCTGGGAACATAATTAGAGATGCAGATTGGCTGTTTCTCATCATTGTGTGGTCTGAAAGGAAAAAGCTAAGGAAAAAGAAAAATAATGAAGGAGACTATGACAAAAAGCAAATATTTACCACACAGAAGATAGTGGCATTGTGGAATATACTACTAAGAGTAAATTATTGAGGCAGGGTCACTTTAACATTAAGAATAGATTAGAAAATAGGTGAGGCAAAATAGAGAGAATATAATCTACAAATGGCATTGGCACTTGGATTAAGACTTTAGGTCAGATGAAAAATAAGCACCAAGGTGCTTTGACTGAAAAACCTGTTTTCATTTTACAATCCTGTTAACACAGATTTACAGAATCATTATAATACAGAAAAAGGCCATTCAGCGATTCATGTCTGCATTTTTCTCTTTGGTAACTGAGTGCCTTTCTCTAGCCTTTTCCCCGTTAAGCCTGCATATCCTGAGATGGGGTTCCAAGGGTGTATCAAATCTACCACAAACGTAGCCTCCATCCAGCTCCATAATATCACCTCCATCTGCTGCTGAAACCCATGAGAACTTCAATTACTTCTAGCCTTAAACTATATCAATACTCACTAATTTTCCACTCTCCATGAACTTCTAAAACTCTGCTATCCCTTTTCCTAACTCATAGTACATAGTGTTTACTTATCACATCTGGCTCACTGATGTTCATTGGCTTGCAATCTGTTAACACCTCTGTCTTAAAATTCTCATTGTCTCATCTTTTCCTATTTCCATAATTGTCTCCAGCCATACAATCTTCCAAAGCCTCTACAATCCTCGAATCTCTACATTTAAAGGCAATGTGTTGAATTTTAAGATATTATTAAACCTGAGCAGTAGGAATTCTGATATAGTGAGCATGGCATTCTGATGAAGGACTTATGGCTAAAATGTCAACTCTCCTGCTCTTCAGATGCTGCCTGACTGGCTGTGCTTTTCCAGCACCACATTTTTTGACTCTGATTTCCAGCATCTCCAGCCCTCACTTTCTCACAGTCTATGATGCAGTGAGAATTTAGATGGTGTAAATATGGGAATGAATTCCAAGAATTTGATATCTGCCGTAAGTGCCACAACTATTCAAATGATGCATCATTCTAGTATTGAAACACAAAATGTACCTATAGATATAACAACAATGATCACTGTCTGTATGAATATTGCCACAATGGTGGGATCAAACGGGCCAGTCGTATTTAAGGTGTAGCAGAATATTATAGCATTGTCCATGATACATCTGGAAGGGTCAAGGTTAGGATTTCAAAATTGGATGTGAAATTGATATAAAAGGGATTATGGAAATGATAATGAAAATGTATTATTCTAAGCCATATTATCACATGCATCCTTTATTCCCAACCCTCCAGTTATGCCTGAAAATTGTGCATAATGCGAACAGAACCCAACAAAAATTTGCACCAAACTAATCTTCCTTTAGGAAACAAAGAGCAAGCAAAATGTCAAGAAAAGATATTAAATTGATATTTATACTTGATATTTTGAGACCAATTCCTACCATCCTTAGAGGGCCATCTGATTCAAGAAAATATAACAGCTGTTTCTTTAATAAAAATGCAGTTTAAATTATGGCACAGATACGAGTCCTAAAAGATGCAGGGTTTGGAAGAAAATCGTGACTTAGAATTCTTGTAAGAAAATTAAACCATGTCTTAAAACTCTGCAACTTTAACAAATGGTTGCAAAGCCCTAAGTCTCATAGCTAAGTAAACTATTGTAACATAGTGAATTCCATAGATTCACCACTCTCTGGCTGAAGAAGTTTGTCTTATCTCTGTTCTAAAGGGTCTTCCCTTTTTTCCAAGGCTGTGCCCTCAGGTCTTAGCCTCTCCTACCAATGGAAACAACTTCCCAATATCCACTCTGTTCAGACCATTCAGTATTCTGTAAGTTTCAATTAGATGCCCCCTCATCCTTCTAAACTCTACCATGTATAGGCCCACATCCTCAAATGTTCCTCATGTATTAAAGTTTTCATTCCTGGGACCATTCCTGTGAACCACCTCTGAACACGCTCCAGGGCCTGTACATCTGTTCTGAGATAAGGGGTCCAAAACTGTGCACAATACTCCAAAAGTGGTCTAAACAGAATAGGCACAAAGTGAAGAAATAGTCCTTACTTGAGATCAGGGAATGACAGACATCAAAGCAGCTAAAAACATTTTAAAGGAATTATATAGAACATGAATACTTTAGGGGTCTTGTGATGCAGTGGTAATGTCCCAACCTCTAAATTCAAGGCCCAGACTGAGGTCTCACCCGTTCCAGACATGTGTCATCACACATCTGAACAGGTTAATTGGAAATATCTTTGAGTCAACCCTGATTTATGGCCTTGTGGCACTGTGGTACTGTCCCTACCTCTGAGCCAGAAGATTCAAGATCAAGTCCCACATGCCCTGGAGATGTGTTATAATACATCTGAGCAGGTCGATCAAAATAAATCCTGTTCATAGCTAAAACAGAAGTAAAAATCTCCTTCTTGTAGTGTGGTGACCAGAGCCGCACACGATACTCTAACAGTGGCACAACCAAAGTTCTAAACACCTCCAACATAACTTCTCTGCTCTATAATCTATGCCTCAACTGGAAAAGAAAGTGTCCCAATTGCTTTTTTAAACTACCCTATTAATCTGTCCTGCAACCTTCAGTGATGTGCTAACAAACATTTCTCTTGTCCTCTGAGCTTCCTAGTGTCCTGCCATTCATTGAGCACTCCATTGTCTTGTTACTTCTTCCAAAGTGCATCACCTCAAATTTATCAGGATTAAATTTCATCTGCTACTGATCTGTCCATCTGACTAATCTGTTTATATTGTCCTGTAATCCAAGGCCTTCTTCCTCACTGTCAACCAGACAGTCAACTTTCATCTCATCGCAAACTTGCTTATTATCTCCCACCACTACCTTATCCCCACACCCCAGCATTCTCATTAATGTTGCTTATGTACATCACAAACAATAAGGACTAAGAGAGTCTGTGGAGCACCACTGAACACCAGCTTCCAATCACACAAACAGCTACCTCAGCCATCAATCACCATTCTCTCTATCTTGCCACTAAGACAATTTTGGATTCTACTTGCCCATTGATCATTGATCCCATGTACTTTCACATTCTAAATCGGTGTCCCATATGAAATCTTGACAAAGGCTTGACTGAAACCCACGTAAATGCAGAAAGATGTTCTTGATGACTGGGGAGTGCAGAACCAGTAGTCTAAAGATATAGAGTAGGCCATTTAGGGCTGAAATTTTTTTCATCCAGAGTTGCAAGCTTGTGGCGTTCTCTGCCACAGAAAGCAGTAGAGGTCAAACATTTATCTCTTTTGAGAAGGAGATAGATATATTTCTTAGGGCTAAAGGAATCAAAGAATATGTGATGAAACAGAAGCAGGATATTGAATGAGATGATCAGCCATGATCATAATGAATAGCAGAGCAGGCTCAAAGAACTGAATTACCAATTCCTATTTTCTCTCTTTCTATGCTAATTTTCATCGTAACTTTGCAGATGACACCAAACTAAGTGGTGTAGTGGACAGCAAAGAAGATTACCTCAGAGTACAATGGAATATTGATCAGATGGGCAAATAGCCCAAGGAGTGGTGGGTGGAGTTTTATTTAAATAAATGTGGGGTGCTGCATTTTGGAAAGGCAAATCAGGGCAGGACTTATACACTTAATAGATATCTTGGGGAGCAGTTACAGAGTTCCTTGAAAGCGGAGTCGCAGGTAGCCAGGTTTGTGAAAAATGCATTTGGTATGCTTGCCTTTACTGGTCAGTGTAATGAGTATAGGAGTTGGGATGTGGCAGTACAGGACTTTGGTTAGGCCATTTTTGGAATAGTGCATTCACTTGTGGTCTCCCTGCTATAAAAAGAATGTTGTGAGACTTGAAAGGTTCAGAAAAGCTTTACAAGAGTGTTACCAGGGTTGGAGGGTTTGAGCTATATGGAAACGCTGAATAGGCTGGGGCTATTTTCCCTGGAGCTTCAGAGGCTAAGGGGTGACTTTACAGAGGTTTATAAAATCATGAGGGACATCGATACAGTGAATAGTAAACTAGAGGGCATCGGTTGCAGGTGAGAGAGGGAAGATTTAAAAGGGACCAAAGAGGCAACATTTTCATGCAGAAGCTGGTGTCTGTCTTGAATGAGCTCCCAGAGGATGTAGTGAAGGCTGGTAAAGTTACAAAATTTAAAAGGCATCTGGATGGGTACCTGAATAGAAAGGGTTTAGGGGAATATGGACAAAATGTGACCACACTAATTTAGGATATCTGGATGGCATGGACACGTTGGACTGAAGGGTCTATTCCCATGCTGTGTATCTCTATGACTATGTGCCTGGTGAAGCCTAGGCAGTTCAGAGTTACCCTCACGGCGAGAATGTGCAAACTCCACGCAGACAATCACCTGAAGCTGGAATTGAACTGGAATCCCTGGCACGACAAAGCAGCAGTACTAGCCACCCTATGTGCTACCACACAGGTAGTGTGTGGTAGCAGCCCATGAAATGCCAAGGTCGTTAGTCAGTCAGTCAGTCAGTTAACTAGTTAGGTAAGCTATTCAAGCCCTGACATGGTTGACCACAATATTACATCCAGAAGACTGCAGGCATCCCAAATGAAATGCTGTACTGTTCTTCCAGAGAAGAAGATGGTGTGTTGAAGTAGCAAGCAACTGGAAGCTCAGGGTCTTTTTTTGCAGACAGAGTGAAGGTATTCTGTGAAATGGTCACCCAGTTTATGTTAATGCAGGTAAAGCGCTGCTTCACCTGTGAGGTGTGTTTGGGACCTTGGATATTAAGGAGGGATGAAGTAAATGGGGAGGTGTTAAACCTACTGCAGTTGCAGGGGAAGGTGCTGTGGGGCTGATGGAGGTGGCATTAGAAGCGAAGGAAGAGTGGATCATGGTGTCTGAAGGGAATGGTCCTTACGGAATGATGACAAGGGAGGGAGGGGAATTTATGTCTGCTGGTGACACCTGCTGGAGGTGGCAGAAATAGCGGCTAATGATCCTGTAGATATGGATGTGGGATGGTAGTTGAGGACAAGGGGAATCCTATTGCTGTTGTAGGAGGGAAGACAGGGCATGATGGCTGAATTGTCAATGATAGGTTTGACCTGGCTGAGGGCCTTATCAATTAAGTTGCTGGGAGTCCTTTATTGAGGAAGAAAGTGGACATTTCAGAGGTCCCCTTGTTGAGTTGGCATCATCAGAACAGACGTGATAGAGACGGAGGAACTGGGAGAATGGAAAAAGTCTTTACAGGAATCAGGGTAGAAGGTTGTATAGTCAAGGTGGGAGTCAGTGGGTTTGTAGTGGAAAATGGTGGTCAGCCTATCCTCAGAAATGGAAACGGAGATGTTGAGGAAGGGAAGGGAGGAGTCAGAGATGAAACAGGTGAAGGTGAGAGCAGTGTGGAAATTGAAAGCAAAATTGATAAACTTTTCCAATTCCGGATGAAAGGGGGAAGCAGAACTGATTATGTTAATAACATTCCAGAGAAAGAGTTGTGGGAGTGGGTCAGAGTAAGACTGGAACAATGAATATTCCACATACCCCTCGAAGAGACAAGCATAATTGGGACCCATGTGAGTATCCATGGCCACCTCTTTGACCTGACAAAAGTGAGAGGAGTTAAAAGAGAGGTTGTTCAGGCTGAGGACGAGCTCACCCAGGCGGAGGAGGCTGGTGTGGGGCAGGGGGCTGGGGGGGTGGGGATGTGGGGTGGGGAAAAGGTTCAGGCCTTTTATTCAGGAGAAAGCAGAGAGCCCTGGGACTATTCTGATGGGAGATGGATGTGAAAAGGGATTGAATGACTATGGTAAAGAGGAGGTAGCTGGAGCCCACGACCTGGAAATTCTGAAAATGACGTAAGGCATCAGAGTTAAAAATCACACAACACCAGGTTATAGTCCAACAGGTTTAATTAGAAGCACACTAGCTTTCAGAGTGACGCTCCTTCATCAGGTGATAGTGATGGAAGGATAGTGAAGGAGCGTCGCTCTGAAAGCTGGTGTGCTTCCAATTAAACCTGTTGGACTATAACCTGGTGTTGTGTGATTTTTAACTTTGTACACCCCAGTCCAACACCGGCATCTCCAAATTAAGGCATCAGAGGAATTGTGGATGAAAACAGGAAGGACTAGGCAGCAGGAGAAAAGGTGGGGAGTATTTGACTTGTATTCTCCGATGTTCCCAAAGAGCCCTATCTTGCAGAAGGTGATGTTCCTCCTGCTTAATGCCCTCATCCTCCCACTCTCCCAGCTCTTCCACATCTTTGACATCCCCTGTCTCCTTGAAAAATGGTAAGTATTAGAATGAAGCAGTAAATTTTGTCCCAAGAATTCAGTAATTCCTGCTCTCCTACACTGATTCAAGCATCTTCAGGAGATTTATTGTCTGCTCCACCATAGATGGAAGAAATGACAGCGTTTTATCTACACTTGGCCTCAGTCTAGCTGTTATGTAACAGAGACATTAACAATGGTTGCAAAGGGTAGCCCTGGAGCCCTGTAACTATGCTTATAAGGGATCTGAAATGCAGCAGAAGCATGAGAGCTCTCCAAGACAGAGGCATCATTTCAGTTCCCAATATAGTATGAGCAAACATGTAGGAAGTGATACCAACATTCACAAATCATTTTTACATTAATGGAATAGGTCCTTTTACTATTGATGAACTCAGCCACAATATTATCTCAGCATGACCTGTGTACAGTCTACAACCCCTTGCACTTGAAAGTAGCCAGCTCCATTAATAAGTTTTATCACCAGGACTGCTGCACTGACCTCATCATAGGGAAACAAGATGAAACAATGTGATCTGTAACAAACAGCATCAGTTACAGCTTTGATACATGTGATGACTGGGGGCTCTGAGATCCCACACAATGTCCCCATGGAAGGATCCAGTTGTGTAAAAATTCAACCCAGCTGTCACCCTGATGGCAACTAGAATAGGATGACTAACCACCCCTTCAGGCCACATGTTGCACTCAAGGGGTTGACATAGTTCTGTGATAGTGACCCGGACATCCTGAGTCTGCACAATAACCGCATCTGTCTCATCCAGAGGAAATGGCATCCAGGATAATCTAGCCACTGTGCACATGCAGAGACTATTCAGCATCCTCTGGAAGTTACTGCGGGTCCTGGGATTGCAGGAACAGCTGTTGCTCCTCACTTCCTTTTCATATTTGTTGCATCACAGCAATGGTGACATTAATGCCAGTTGTGGCTGGATATGCCAGTCGTGAGAACAACGAACCTCACAGAAGAGGTCCACAGGAATGTGAACAGTCAGCATTCACATCACTCACAAATGATGGCTTTGCATACTTTTCCATACAGTGAAACATGGAATACCATGGAGTGATTCTCATTTAACTTTGGCTTTGGACCTTATTCTGATGAAAGCACCACCAGTTATGCCACAAAGATATAAAGGACATTGCAGGTGGTGCAAGAGCGCAGAGCCTTTCTCTTCCAAGTTGCATATCACTTACAAAAGGCATAATTCTATGTAAGAGTGTGTTGCATTATACCTACTGATCAAGTTAAGATGTAATGGTCATCTGGTAGGACAGAATTGGGTATAGCTAAAAGGGACTAATTTTGTCAAAGCTCTTTTTCCTGCACTCATCAGGATAATTCACAACTTTGATTGAAGAAGTATTGTTATGGAGAATACCAATTAATGATGTTTGCTTGTTAATTTCCTCAGGGCAATGTCCTGACCAATCAAAGTCAAACTGCATGATATAAAATTTAAATAAACCCTGGCTGTTAACTGCCAATTATCATCAACTGGGGCATTTTCTATGGCAATATTTTTACCAATCAAAATCCACCTGCCAAAAAAATGTACTCTCCTCTCATGCAGTATAGGTATAAGATTGTTTTCTTGAATTGGTATTCTCGCAAGTTTTCCAGATGAGTGCAATGTGAAAGGCTTTGGCAATTTTTTTCAGCTAAAAGAAAAATGTAATAATTGACTGTGCATGCAAGCCAGCAACATTAAAGGACAAATGCTTATCCCTCTTAAAATCCACAAAAAGAAATACAGTCCAAGGTATGGCTCCAACAAACAGAGAGATTTTCCCCGATTCCCATTAACTAAGGCTCCTTTGATGCCACACTTGGTAAAATATGGTCTTGATGTCAAAGACAGTCACTCACATCTTAGCTCTGGAGTTCAGTTCTTTTGTCCATGTTCGAACCAAGGCTTTCAAGAGATTAAGAGCTGAGTCGCTGAGGAGGAATGCAATGATGAGGCTCTTAGGTAGTGAATGAAATTTTTTTTTAACAGTTCGAGACAAGATAGTCATGTTCCAAAAGATTTAGGAAATGTTGAAAAAACTGCTCAAGGATAAAGTAGAAGGTGAGTGGTTAAACTCAAAGCCAACACATGCTCTATTTATGGCAGCTATTTGTTAGACCAGAAGAGACCATAAGACATAGGAGCAGAAATTAGGCCATTCAGAAAATTGAGTCCGCCATTCAATCATGGCTGAAAGGTTTATCAACTCCATTCTCCCACTTTATCCCCATAACCATTGATCCCCTTGATACTCAAGAACCTATCTAGCTCAGTCTTTTTAATGATCTGGCCTCCATAGTCTTCTGTGGCAATGAATTCCTCAGATTTCCAACTCTCTGGCTGAAGAAGATTCTCCTTATCTCCATTCTAAAAGGTCCTCTCTTTACTCTAAGGCTGTGCCCTCAGGTCCTAGTCTCTCCTACCAATGGAAACATCTTCCCAACATCCACTCTGCCAGGCCATTCAGTATTCTGTATGTTTCAATTAGACCCCGCCCCTCATCCTTCTAAACTCCATTAGGTATAAATCCAGAGTTCTCAAACATTCCTCATATATTAAGCTGTTCATTCCAGGAAACATTCTTGTGAACCTCCTCTAAATACGCCCCAGGGCCAGTGCATCCTTTCTGAGATAAGGGGCCCAAAACTGTGCACAATACTCCAAAAGTGGTCTGACCAGACCCTCAGAAGCTTTTATAATCAAGTCCTCTCAAAATAAATGCCATCATTGCATGTACCTTCCTAACTACTGACTGAACCTGTAAGTTTACCTTGAGAGAATTCTGGAGTAGAACTCCCAAGTCTCTTTGCACTTCAGCCTTCTGAATTTTCTCCTCATTTAGAAAATAATCCATCCCTCTAATCTTCCTACCAAAGTCCATGACCTCACATTTTGCCATATTGTACTCCACCTGTCACTTCTTTGCCCACTCTCCTAACCTGCCCAAATCCTTCTGCAGCCTCGCTGTCTCCTCAATGTTCCCTGTCCCTCAACCTATCTTTGTATCATCTACAAACTTAGCCAGAATGCCTTCAGTTTCTTCATCTAGATTGTTAATGTATAAAGTGAAAAGTGTGGTCCCAACACTGAGCCATGCAGAACACCACTTGTCACCAGCTGCCATCCTGAGAAGGAACCTTTTATCCTCACTGTCTGCTTTCTTCCAGATAGCCAAGCTTCTATCCTTGCTGGCACCTTGTCTCTAACACCTTGGCCCTTATCTTAATCAGTAATCTCTTGTGCAGCACCTTGCCAAAGGCCTTCTTGAAGTCCAGGTAAATAAAATCCATTGGCTCTCCTTGGTCCAACCTGCTCATATCAGGCCTGACATACGCTTAATGAAACCATGCAGACTTTGCCCTATTTTATCAGTCACTTCCAAGTATTTAGAAATCTCTTTCTTCACAATGGATTCCAGGATCTTACCCATGACTGAGGTTAGCCTAATCAGTGTTTAATTTTCCATCTTTTGCCGTACTTCCTTTTTAAACAGAGGTGTCATATTAGGCCAGATAATGTCTGTGCTGAAGGATATAAAGAAAATCCAAATTCCAGTACTTGTCAACAAGACATGATCAATACTTTCTTAACAGATCATAATGATATGAGAAGTATACAAGAACATGGGTTGTCCTACTTTGGAAAGGGAACAGAGAGGGTGGGAATAGGGCTGTCGTGACATTAGCTCTATGATTGTGTTGGTTACACAATGATGCTGAATGGGAGGCTTTTAAGACAAAACACATCAGTTTAAAACAAAATGCACATGCATTCTGTGCTATCAAGGAAGTTTCAGGTGTGCTCACTTTTACTGCCTCCAAAGATTTATCCTGTACTTAGAAGGTATCAACCTTTTGGTGTATTATTAGCTGAAAAACAACAAATTGTTCTGTCACTTGAAGATCAGAGTGATAATCTTTCAAAATTAAAATTACAGGATAGAAAAGCCATGGTCATGATATACCCGATTTTTCAATATATGTTGCTAGCAGGCATTGATCTGCATTGCTCATATGAGCTGTTGGATATCTCTAATCATCCTATTCAACAATATTATTACAACCTCAAGAATAGGTGAGAATTGTATCCAGACTTCCTGGTTCATATGTTGGGACACTACCATTGCACCATAAAACCTCGACACATGGGAGCTGTAGATATTTTTAATCAACTTGTTTGGAGATGTTGCAACACCACTGAAGCAAGTGAGACATGAACACAGGTCTCCTGGATTAAGGGCAAAGACACTTACACTGCACTACAAGACCCCTATAGAGCTTAGCTGGTAAAATTACCTCTCTGTGATTTTGCAGCTGAATTAAATGACGAATGGATAGGCTGCTGAACAGCTTCCATAAGGAAGCTCTTAAAGGTGGAGGTGCTTTTTAGACAGAAGACATTTGGTGCTAGCTCTTGGACATATATTTGTGTCATTTTCAAAGTTGAATATATGTGTTTTTCTGTCTGTTATTCAAGTCGTTAAAAAGTACAGTGATTTGCTTCTGGACCACACAAAGAGTTAAAGCAGGAACACGCCAATGCAGTAAGAAGGACACTCACTCAGTTTCACAAATCTGCTGAGCAGGCTAATCAGAAAGTCGGCCTGCTTCATTACCTGAAACCAAACATGTTGATTAATATATACAAATAGGGGCATTTAATTTTGTAATCTAAATGTATACTAATTTGGATTAGTTGAGTTAACTTTTTGTTGAAATCAAATACCTACTTTAGTAACATTCTGGTTTAAAGTTGAAATGATGATGGATCATCCTTTTATTTTGCCTGTTAGTTTTTACTGTGCCTTTTAAAGGCTGCCAATGAGTTGAGATACATTTATGATTCATTTTCTCAATTTGTGATTGCAAAATTATGCACTTAACTCAATTGGTTAATAAAGATGACAGGAGGAAACCGGGGAATTATAAAGAAGTTGGCTAATTTCTGTTGTCGAAAAATTGCTAAATTAATTAAGGATAGTGTGACTAGGCACATTTGAGATTTTCAACTGATCAGAGAGAGATAACATAGATTCCTAACAGGTAAGCCATGTCTGACCAACTTGATTGAATATTTTGAAGAGATGGCTAAATTGGTAGAATCATAGAGATGTACAGCATGGAGACAAACTCTTCGGTCCAACTTGTCCACAAAGTTAATCTAGTCCCATTACTAGCATTTGCCCCATGTCTCTCTAAACCCTCCCTGTTCATGTACTCATCCAGATGCCTTTTAAATGTTGTAATTGTACCAGCCTCCACCACCTCCTCTAACAACTCATTCCATGCATACATCACCTTCTGCATGAGAAAGGAGCCCCTTAGGTTCCTTTTAAATCTTTCCTCTCTCCCCCTTAAAACTATGCCCTCTAGTTTTGGACTCACTTACCATGGGGAAAAGACTTTGGCTATTCACTCTATTTATGGCCCTCATGATTTTATAAACCTGTAGAAAGTCACCCCTAAGCTTTTGACGCTACAAGAAATATAGCCTCAGCTTATTCATTCTCTCTCTTTAGCTCAAACCCTCCAACCCTGGCAACATCCTTGTAAATCTTTCTGAAACCCTTTCATGTCTCACAGCATCTTTCCTATAGCAGAGAGACCAGAATTGAATGCATAATTCCAAAAAGGCTGAACCAGTGTCCTGTACAGCCACAACATGACCTCCCAACACCTCTACTCAATGCACTGACCAATAAAGAAAAATTACTGACCAAATTTGTCAAACACTAAATAACATAGGTCCTACACTGTGTCCATAGTAGGTGGTGAAGGAACCAGAGGGAAAAACATACTTGAACATATTCTCACCAATCAACCTGCTGCAAATATACCTAATGAAGGGTCACTGGACTTGAAATATTAACTCTGTTTATCTCTCTACAGATACTGCCAAATTTCTGTACTTCTCCAGCACTTTCTGTTTTAGACAGTGAAATATTTGTTGGTGATTTATATGGACTTCCTAAAGACAACTATTCCAGTTCCTCACAAAAGACTGATAAATTCCAGAACTGAATGAAAATTATTGACCTGATTAATAAATTAATTGAGGGGAAAAAAGCTGAGAGTGGGAACAACAGAGAGATAGTCCAATTGACTAACAGTGTCCTCAAGGATCTCCATTCAGGCCTCAGCTATTCACTGTATTTTTTAATGACTTGAATATGGGACTGAAAACTACATATAATTTACAGGTTTTGATGTAAATTTTAAAAGCAAGATAAATAGGAAAGAAAATAAATGTTCATTATTCAACATACAAATATATATGTGACTGCACCCACTCAAACACTAATGCAGAAACATACAAACTCAAGGAAATATTGTGATTATAAATTAGTGTGGGTTTAGGTGTTAATAATTAAAGAGTTCTTTGTCACACTTCTTTTTCAAGTGAATAATTGAAATGATGCAGGCCTTTAATTCTCTTTGATTCACTGAATCTTTGCCTGTTGGTGTTCCTTGGGCATGGTCTTTATCTTTCATTAACCAAGATATTTCTCCATAAATGGACCTGATTACACCTCCTTATCAGAAACTTCATTTTCATGCTGTGACCAAGGCATTTCTTTCCATTTTCCTTATAAATGAGGATCGCTGGGCCATTACCTCATGTGGCTTGTGTGGCATTACCTCACTTACCATCTTGATAAGGGTAAGCATTTTACACCCATGTTCCAGAATTTCAGACTGCAGTTGAAGAATTTGCGAAAGTGAATTGTGTGATCACGTTTTTGAATCAGCTGGAGAAGTAAAGCCATTAACTGTAGGAAGATTTCTTTCTGTTTTAATAGCTTCTCAAAGATATGGCCAGAAAGGTTATTTGAATCTCAATGACTTTGACAAGAGCTCCACAGGTCATCATGGAGTATTGTGGCACAATGTCAGTGTCTCTCCCTCAGAGTTGGCAATCTGGGGTTCAAGTCTCACCAGTTTGACAGGCATGTCGTAACATAGCTGAGCAGCCTGACTTTTTAAAAGAAGTATACATATCATGTGTTCCATATTGCCATTATGGATTCTCAATATTACCTCAACAAAAAGTCAAATAAGTTAATTAAATACGATTTAACATTCCAGTACTGGTTTTCCTTAATGTTTGTTCAAGTGACTATTTGTTATCCCAACTGGTCTGTTATTTCTGGGCTTACCTTTACATTATTTTTTGATCAAGTGTGTGATATGTACTGCTACTCAATCCTCTGGGGCAATGCATATCTGCACCTAAGAATGTTAAGTTCAGCGCCACTACAATTTTCACCCTTATTTCACTTGTGTGTTTGACATATCTTATCCATACCAGATCATTTATCAACTTTAAATAGTCAGTCTTTAAATACCTCCTCTTTTTCAAGCTTCTCAATGAGTTCCTTTTTTAATTTGATGCTGACAACATCTTCTACATTGAAAAAGCCAAAGTACTAATTTACTATATCAGCCAAGTCCTCGGTTTCCATGTGCAAAATGTTTTTCTGGTCCCTAATCACCATTACCCATCTTTTTACTGTTCTTTTATTATTTATGTGTTTTCAGGAAACTTTAGGATTCCCTTTAATTTCAGCCACTATTCTTTTTACATACTCCCACTTTAATTCTTCCATTTTTTATCCTTTTCTTCTGAACTTACCATATCGAACCTGGTTCTCCTTTATATTCTCAACTTCCCTCAGTCAAATACATGACTATTCTGTTTCATCTCACTGTATATTGCTTTCATCACCTAGTGAACTCTAACCTTGCTTGTCTCTACTTTCTCTGAGTGAGATTGTATCTTGACTGTACCTATACCACCTCCTCTTTAAAAACTGTTCATTTTTCTAAAACAATTTGCCTGTCAGTCTTTGATACCAATTTATCTGACAGATGTTTTCCCACCAAATGAAATTAATCATTCTTCAATGTATTGGAGTCTTAGAATCATAGAGATGTACAGCATGGAAACAGACCCTTCAATCCAACTCGTCCATGCGGACCAGATATCCCAAGCCCCATTTTCCAGCACTTGGCCCATATCTCTTTAAACTCTTCCTATTCATATATCCATCCAGATGCCTTTTAAATGTTGTAACTGTACCAGCCTTCACCACTTCCTCTAGCAGCTCATTCCATACATGCACCACACTCTGCGTGAAAATGTTGTCCCATAGGTCCCAAATATATCTTTCCCCTCTCAGCCTAAACCTAAACCCTCTAGTTCTGAACCTTCCCAGCCCAGGGAAAAAATACTTTGTCTATTTATCCTATCCATGCCCCTCATGATTTTGTAAACCTGTATAAGGTCAACTGTCAACCTTTGACGCTCCAGGGAAAACAGCCGTGGCCTATTCAGCCTCTCCCTATAGCTTGAATTCTCCAACCCTGGCAACATTCTTGTAAATCTTTTCTGAACCCTTTCAAGTTTCACAACATCCTTCCAATATGAAGGAGATTAGGTTTGCACACAATATTCCAAAAGTGGCCGAACCAACATCGTAGTACAGCTGCAACATAACCTCCCAACACTCAATGTGCTGACCAATAAAAGAAAGCATACCAAACACATTCTTCATGATCCTATCTACCTGCGACTCCACTTTCAAAGTGCTATGAACCTGCACTCCAATGTCTCTTTGTTCAGCAACACTCCCTCAGACCTTACCATTAAGTGTATAAGTCTTGCTAAGATTTGCTTTCCCAAAATGCAGCATCTTGCATTTATCTAAATTAAACTCCATCTACCAGTCCTCAGGCTATTGGCCCATCTGAAGAAAGGCTTATGCCCGAAACGTCGATTCTCCTGTTCCTTTGATGCTGTCTGACCTGCTGCGCTTTTCCAGCAACACATTTTTAAGTATTGGCCCATCTGATCAAGATCCCATTGTAATCTGCAGTAACCTTCTTCACTGTCCACTACACCTCTAATTTTGGTGTCATCTGCAAATTTACTAACTATACTTCCTATGTTCATATCCTAAACATTTATGTAAATGATGAAAAGTCGTGGACCCAGCACTGATCCTTGTGGCACTTCACTGGCCACAGGCCTCTAGTCTGAAAAACAACCCTCCACCACCACCCTCTGTCTTCTACCTTTGAGCCAGTTCTGTATCCAAATGGTTAGTTCTCCCTGTATTCCATGAGATCTAACCTGCCTCCTATGGGGTTAACATGGCTTGGAAAGGATGGACGCTAGGAAATTGTTTCCGTTAGGTGAGGAAACTAGGACCCGTGGACACAGCCTCAGAATTAGAGGGGGTCAATTCAGAACAGAAATGCGGAGACATTTCATCAGCCAGAGAGTGGTGGGCCTGTGGAATTCATTGCCGCAGAGTGCAGTGGAGACCAGGACGCTAAATGTCTTCAAGGCAGAGATTGATAAATTCTTGATGTCATAAGGAATTAAGGGCTACGGGGAGCAAGCAGGTAAGTGGAGTTGAAATGCCCATCAGCCATGACTGAATGGCGGAGTGGACTCGATGGGCAAATGGCCTTACTTCCACTCCTATGTCTTATGGTATCTTATGGGAACCTTGTCGAACGCCTTACTGTAGTCCATATAGATCACATCCCCCACTCTGTCCTCTTCAATCTTCTTTGTTACTTTTTCAAAAAACTCAATCAAGTTCATGAGACATGATTTCGCATCAGTCCTTGCCTTTCCAAATATGTGTAAATCTTGTCCTTCAGGATTCCCTCCAACAACTTGCCCGCCATCTCCACTGTGGGTGGCACAGTGGCTCAGTGGTTAGCACTGCTGCCTCACAGCATCAGAGACCCGGGTTCAAATCCTGACTCAGGTTACTGTCTGTATGGAGTTTGCACATTCTCCTTCTGTCTGCGTGGGTTTGGTCCAGTTTCCTCCCACAGTCCAAAGATGTGCAGGTTAGGCGAATTGGTCATGGTAAATTGCCTGTAGTGTTAGGTGCATTAATCAGAGGTAATTGTAGGGGAATGGGACTGGATGGGTTGTTCTTTGGAGGGTTGGTGTGGACTTGTTGGGCCGAAGGACCTATTTCCACACTGTAGGGAATCCAATCTAAACTTGCCCACTTGACATCAGGATCACCAGTCCATAGTTCCCTGTCTTGTCCTTGCCATCTTTCTTAACTAATCGTACCACATTAGCCAACCTCCAGACTTCCGGCAACTCACCTGTGAATATCGACGATACAAATGTCTCAGCAAGGGGCCCAGCAATTACTTGCCTAGCTTCCCACAGAGTTCTAGGGTACACCTGATCAGGTCCTGGAGTGTTATCTACCTTTAGGTGTTTCAAGAAATCCTCTGTAATATGGACATTTTTCAAGATGTCACCATCTATTTTCCAACATTCCAAATCTTCCATGTTCTCCTCCACAGTAAATACTGATGCAAAATACTCATTTAGGATCTCCCCATCTCCTGCAACTCCACCCAAAGGCTGCCTTGCTGATTTTCGAGGGGGCCCTATTCTCTCCCTAGTTACCCTTTTGTCCTTAATGTGTTTGTAAAAACCCTTTGAATTCTCCTTAACTCTATTTGCCAAAGCTATCTCATGTCCCCTTTTTGCTCTCTTGATTTCCCTTTTAAACATACTCCTACTGTTTTTATACTCTTCTAAGGATTCACTTGATGTCTCCTGTCTATACCTGACATATGCTTCCTTCTTTTTCGTAACCAAACCCTCAATTTCTTTTACTCGTCCAGCATTCCCTACACCTACCAGCCTTTTCTGTCACCCTAGCAAGAATATACTGTCACTGCTCTCTCGTTATCTCATTTTTGAAGGCTTCCCATTTTCCAGTCATCCCTTTACCTGTGAACATCTGTACCCAATCAGCTTTTGAAAGTCCTTGCCTAATACTGTCAAAATTGGCCTTTCTCCAATTTAGAACTTCAACTTTTAGATCTGGTCTATCCTTTTCCATCACTATTTTAAATCTAATAGAATTATGGTCGCTGGCCCCAAAGTGCTCCCCCACTGACACCCCAGTCACCTGCTCTGCCTTATTTCCCAAGAGTCGGTCAAATTTTGCACCTACTCTAGAAGGTACATCCACATACTGAATCAGAAAACTTTCTTGTACACATTTAACAAAGTTAAAATCCCCTATCATAACCACCCTATTATTCTTACAGATTAGATTAGGTTCCCTATAGTGCGAAAATAGGCCCTTCAGCCCAACAAGTCCACACTGACTGTCCGAAGAGTAACCCATACAGACCCATTCACCTACTCCCTACTAATGCACCTATCATTGTGGCAATTTAGCATGGCCATTTCATCTTTGGACTGTGGGAGGGAACCGGAGGAAACCCACGCAGACACGGGGAGAATGTGTAAACTCCACGCAGACAGTCGCCCAAGATTGGAATCGAACCCAGGTCCCTGGCTCTGCAAGGCAGCAGTGCTAACCACTGAGCCACTATGCTAATTAAAAGTGCCTTACAAATTTGTTTCTCAATTTCCCTTTGACTATTAGGGTGTCTATAATACAATCCCAATAAGGTGATCATCCCTTTCTTATTTCTCAGATCCACCGAAATAAATTCCCTGGATGTATTTCTGGGAATATCCTCCCTAAGTACAACTGTACTGCTATCCCTTCTCAAAAATGCCACTCCCCCTCGTCTCTTGCCTCCCTTTCTGTCCTTGCTGTAGCTTTTGTTTCCTGGAACATTAAGCTGCCAGTCCTGTTTATCCCTGAGCCACCTTTCTGTAATTGCTATGATATCTCAGTCTCATATTCCTAACCATGCCCTAAGTTCATCTGCCTTCCCAGTTAAACCTCTTTCATTGAAATAAATGCAGTTTAATTTATCAGTACTGCCTTGTTCTCTGCTTTGACCCTGCCTGTCCTGACTGACTCGCTTCTTTTCTCAACTGTACCAGTCTCAGATTGATCCTTTTCTTCACTATCTCCCTTGGTCCCACTGCTCCTCCCTCCTCCCTGCCCTTATTAGTTTAAATCCTCCCAATCAGCGTTCGCAAATCTCCCTGCCAGTATATTAGTCCCCTTCCAATTCAGATGCAACCATCCTTCTTGTACAGGTCACTTCTACTCCAGAAGAGATTCCAATGATCCAAAAATATGAATCCTTTTCCCATGCACCAGCTCTTCAGCCACGCATTCATCTGTTCTATCCTCCCAATTGTACCCTCAGTAGCTCAAAGCACTGGGAGTAATCCAGACATTACTACCCTCAAGGACCTCCTTTTTAAATTCCTGTCTAACTTTTTATGTTCTCTCTTCACCTTTTCCATAGCTAACCAAAACTTTATCAAATTATGACATTGTATTTTCTTCACCTTTATGCAATATACTTGTGTTCTTTTGTTAAAGAACATTGTCGCCTTGTATAATTATGTTTAGTAATTATATTTACACCAATTTCAAAATGAAAATCTGGGACTATTGGTGGAATAGAATTCTGTTGAATATAAGAAGAATCTGTGAAACTTTCAAGGAAAAGAGTGTGCGGATGATGAGATATAAAGATTGGAGTTATTGTGAATTGTAGTTGGGTTGGACTTCTAAATGATTTTGAATGCTATTTTAATTTTTCTGGGAGTAGAAAACATAACTGCAAATTGTTTGCAATCTTTGACCATTTTTTGGAAGCATTAACTGATAAATTGAGAGTAGAAAGGTAAAAAGATAGAAGGGCTGGCATAATGGCTCAGTGCTAGCACTGCTGCCTGGTAACACCCAACACCTGAGTTCCATTCCAGCCTTGGCTGACTGTCTGGAATTTGCACATTCTCCCTGTGTCTGTATGGATTTCCACTGGATGAGCTGGTTTCTTCCCACAGTCCAAAGATGGACAAAATTTGGTGGATTGGCCATGCTAAGTTGTCCCGTAGTGTCCAGTGATCTGCAGTTTAAGTGGATTAGCTTTGGGAAAATGCAGAGTTATGGGGTTAGGGCAGGGATATTGTCTGGTTGCAATGCTCTTTAAAGGTATGGTGCAGACTCAATGGCTTCCTTCTACACTGTAAGTTTTCTATGATTCTAAATAAAGCAAGATCTTGTAAAGATGAGACGCTTAAAATGATTGCCCAGCATTTCCAATTGAAAGCGGGGTGGGTGGAAGCCTGAAATTAAGATATCACAATAGAATTAGTTAAGATTCAGTTAAATATGCAGACACAGCTGGATCAACATCGGAGAAGGAGATATAGGCATCAATCACAAGGGTGGTGACAGTTTGAATGTTCTTGTCCAGGTTAATTTTCAACATCTTGAATGTATTTGCATCTGTACCCTTCTGGGAAGTGGGAAATGTTTAATCACATTTTTGGCTTGATAGATGGTGCAGAATTTTGAGCTGTCTGCACGTTATCCATTCATTCTAGAGGACCCTAAATCTGCCCCCAACTTGAATCCATGTTGTTATGCTTTGCCCAGTTAAGTTACCGATCAATATGAAATGCTAATATGATCACGGTGGAAGAATTCAACTATTGTGGTATTGCTAATGTTCAAAGAGTTTTGAGCTTCTGGCATGTAAGGTCATAACTTGACATTTATGTGGTGTGGATATTACCTGCTATTTGTCAACCCAAGTACCTAATCCGAACGGAATGCATCCTTCAGTCCATTTTACAATAATCTATGGAAGACATACAGAGATTTTATCATTTAAATTTAATAATGAAATTTTAAAAAGGCTTAATGTCAAATGGCTGATAAATAGAGGAATTTGGAATGGAATGGAAAGGATCCAGTTGTTGTGGTCTACATGGGTGCCAACAGTATAAGTAGAAAGTTGATAGTGGAAAGGTAGATGGAAAAAGGTTCTGCTGAGGGAATATAAGCAGCTAGGGGCTAAATTGAAATGTAGAACCAAAAAGGTAATAATCTCCAGATTACTACATAAAGCATGGGCTAATTAGCATGGGATCAAGAAGATTAAAAAGCAAAGATTTGTAGGACAAGCAGGTTTGAATTCATGGAAGATTGACACCTGAGAAAGGAGGGAGCTGTTCCTATGGGACAGCCTCCACTTGAATCATGCTGGGACCACAATCCTGATGAATTTCATAATTAGGGATGTAGCAAAGGCTTTAAAAAAAGTAATGGGGTGGGGTGAGTTCAGTTGGACACAAAATTAGAAAATCAAAGTTAAGAAGGTAAGATTGTAGGTTGATGGGATTGATTATTACCAGAAAATAAAAAGAAGGGAGAAAATGTGTGAATGTCATACTGTACCCCAAGGAGCCATGAAAGTATAAGAAAATTCACTTATATAACAAACTTTAAAAGGATTGAAGAATTCAGAATAAGGTAGACAAACTGACAGTGCAAATTGAAGAAAATGAATATGATCTCACAGCCATTGTATAAAAATGGTTACGAGAGAATGTAAATAAACATTCAGGGATATTTGACCTTTGAAAAGACAGGAGGAATAGAAAAGGTGGTAAGTTGGCATTATTAATAAGAGATTAAACAAGGACAGTTGTGAGAGACAATATAGGCCCAGATGATGTAGACTCCATTTGGGCAGAGGTAAACAGCAAGGTAAAGAATACATTAGTAGGAATGTACAGACCCCAGAGCAATAGCCACTCTATAGGAAAGGCTGAAAAACAATAAATGATGGGAGCAGAGCAATAATTATGGGTGACTTTAATTTCCATGTGTATTGGATTCATCATAGTGGAAAGGGTAGCTTTGATGATGAGTTCATAAAGTGCATTAGGGATAGTTTCTGAAAACAATATACCATGGAGCCAACCAGGGAGCAGGCTACCTTGCATCTGGTCATGGGTAATGAGGCAGGTTTAATAAACAACCTCAGAGTGAAAAATGCCCTACGAAGTAGTGATCTTAACATAATGAAATTTTATATCCAGTTCACGAGTAAGAAATTTGTGACAGAAACAATTGTGTTTAACTTAAATAAAGGGAATTACAGTGAAATGAGGATAGAGTTGGCTAAACATAACAAGGCAGGTAGATTAGCAAGAATGACAGGTAGGCAAGCAGTGGCAAAAATTTAAGGAGGAAATTCATGTCTCTCAGCAAAACTACATTCCAATGAGGAGGAGAAGTCAAGGTAAGATCAAGTGTTGCATAAAGATTTGTAGCTCAGGTCCTGGTTGTTGTGGTTATGGGCATGTTTGCCAAGTTGGGAAGTTAAAATGGAGATGTTTCGTTCCCTGTCTAGGTGACATCCTCAGTGCTCTGAAGCCTCCTGTGAAGCACAGCTATACTGTGTCCTCTGGAATTTATTTGGTTGCATTCCTGCTGCTTCCAGTTGCCAGTTCAGTCTATTCATTGTACAGGTCAGTATATTGGGACGAGGATGTATTTGTTGATGGAGTCCATGGATAGTGCCATGCTTCTAGATATTCTGGTATGTCCTCTGTTTAGCTTGTCCTATGATCATTGTGTTGACCCAGTCAAATTTGTGGTTCTTGTCACCTGTGTGTACGGCTATCAGGGATAGCTCGTCACGGCATTTAGTGGCTAGTTGGTGTTCATGGATGCGGATTGCTAACTGTCTTACTGTTATGTCCTAATAGTGCTTTGTGCAGTCTTTGCATGGAATCTTGTAAATTACATCTGTCTTGCACATAATGGATATAGGGTCTTTTGTTCTGGTGGGTTTTTGTCTGCATGTAGCTGTTGGTTTATGGGCTGTCATGAGTCTGAGTCATTGGAACAGTCCGGCTGTTACTTTGGAAATATTCTTTTCTTAAGTTGGCATGGCTACTGTGTTGGGTCATGGCATGTCCTCATCGTGTTGTTTGTCTGCAGATGATGTTGTGGGGGCATTCATTCTTGGTGAAGACTCTGCAGAGGTGTTCTTCTTCTTCACTTCATGGATCAGGGGTGCTGAGGTGAGTTGTAGTCCTTTTGAAAGGTCCCTTATGCAGCTTTCCTTGTGCGTCTTCAGGTGGTTGCTGTTGTAGTTCTTATTGACTGAGACTCATATACCGGTCACTACAATGAACTAGAAGAACTGGAAACTGGAAGCAGCAGGAACTGAACCAAATAAATTCCAGAAGAGACAGTACAGCAGCACTCCACAGGAGGCTTCAAAGCACTGAAGATGTCACCACAACAGGGGAGAAAACATCTGCAAATCAACGCCCCAGCTTGGCAAACATACCCACAACAAAGGCAGGAGGAAAGATTCTAAGAGAGGGATAAACCATTCATGGCTAACCAAGAAAGTTAAGGAGAGTGTAAAGTTGAAAGAAAAAGCATATAAAGAGATCAATGTCAGTGATGCCCTGAAGACTGGGATAAATTCAGAATCCAGCAAAGGAAGACAAAAAAGATAATAATGATAGAGAAAATGAGCAATGAAGGCAAACTAGTGAGTAATATAAAAAACTGACAATAAAGCTTCTTGAAATATATAAAAAGGAAAGAGAGAGAAATCAAAGTGAACATAGGCTCCTTAGAAAATGAATCTGGAGAGAGAGTTATGGGGAACAAATAAATGGCAAAGGAGTTCAACAGCTATTGTGAATCAATCTATATGATGCAAGATACTTTGAACATTCCATTATTACCAAAGAATACAGAGGAGGAATTGAGTAACATCCCCATCATCAAACAAGTAGTAATAGACAAATTAAGGCAGGCAGGTCCCCTGGCCCAGATGGCTTGCTTCCTCCGAGCCAAAAAGAGGTAGCTACCGAGATAATGGATGCATTAGATGTAATTTTCCAAATATATTTGGATTCTGGAGAAGAACCAGAGGATTGTAAAACTGTGACACCCCTTTCAAAAAGGGAGGAAACACTGAGCGGGGATGAGGAAGTCATTTTCAGGTTGGTAACCCATGATCAATGGGGCTGCACAAGGATCAGTGCTGGGGCCACACTTGTTTAGAGTATGTATTTATGAGGAAGGAAGTGAATGTACTGTAGTCAAGTTTGCAGCTGATACAAAAATGTGTGTAAAAGCATGTTGCAAGAGGGATACAAACAGTTTACAGAGAAATATTGATAAACAAGTAGACAAAAGGTTTACAAATGGAGTATAATGTTTAAAAAAAAGTGAGATTGTTTATTTTGGAAGGGAGACCAAAAGAATAGAATATTATTCAAATGGAGAAAACTGTAGAAAGCTGCAACAAAAACAGGGTTTGGCAGTACTTGTACATGAAACACAGAAAGCTAGCACATAGGAGCAGCAAGGCTAATGCAGTTTAAAAAACTGAAAGAACTGCAGATACTGGAAATCGGAAATAAAAACAGAAATTGCTAGAAAACTGGCAACATCTGTGGAGAGAAATCAAAGTTAACTCTTCAGGTCCAGTGACTCTTCTTCAGAATAGTTCAAAACAGAAACGTTTTCTCTACACAGATGCTGCCAGACCAGCTGAGTAGCTCCAGTGATACCTGCTTTTTGTTTGTGGGGCTAATGCCGTGTTGGCCCTTATTTCAAGGGGTTTGGAGTATAAGAGTAGGGAAGTCTTATTGAAACTGTACAAGGTGGTGGTGGTGAGACTACATCTGGACTACTATGAGTAGTTTTGGTCTCCTTTTCTAAGGAAAGACATTATTTCATCGAAGGCAGTTCAGAGAATGTTCACGAGCATGATGACCAGTATAGAGGGATTGTCTTATGAGTAAAGGCTAAACAGATTGGATCTCTCCTCACTGGGGTGATGTCAATGAAACATATAGGATTCTTTACGAGTGTGACAAGGTAAATGCTGAAATGGTGTTTACCCTCATGGGAGAGTCTAGGACCAGAGGGCATATCTCAGAATAAAGGGGCACCAATTTAAGACTGAGATGAGCATGAATTTCTTCTCACAGAAAGTTATAAGTCTTTGGTATTTCTTGAGGGCTTTAAGGGCTTCAAGGGCAGAGTCCTTGTGCATATCTACAGGTGAGGTAGATAGCTTCTTGATCAGTAGGAGAATCAAGATTTACAAGGAAAATGCAGGAATGTGGAATGAGGAGTGTTGGATTAGTCATGATCCTATTGAATAGTGGAGCAGGCTTGAGGGACCAAATGGACTCCTCCCATTTCTATTTCCTATAGTTTTGTATTATTGTAAAATTTCCTGGTAATTATCAACTAGTCAGTTTAATGTCAGTGGTACAAAAAAGTCTTTACTAAATGAGAAAACAGAGAACAGCTAGAAAAATAATTTGTATTATCAATATGCATTTCAAAATGGAATGCTTTGCCACTGGTTTATTTTTAGGGAGGCAATAGACTAATAGCATTATCACTAGATTATTAATCCAGAAACTCACCTAATGCTTTGAGGATGCAGGTTCAAATCCTGCCTCAGCAGATGATAAAATTTGAATTTAATATTAAAAAATCTGTAATTAAGAATCTACTGATGACCATGAAATTGTTGAGGAAAACCCATTTGGGTCACTAATGTCCTTCAGGGGAGGAAATTTGTCATCCTCCCCTGTCTAATCTAAACATGACTACAGCAATGAGGTTGACTCTCAACCTGCCTCCTGAAATGGCCTAACGAGCCATTCAGTTCAAGAGCAGCTAGAGACAGGCATAACTTCTGGCCAGCCAGCAATGCCCACAAGTGAACAAAAGAAAGGAGGCAGTAAAAAAAAAGTGGGCAATGGTAATGCATTAGATATAATTTATCTAGATTTTCAAGAGATCTTCAACATGGTGCCTCATATTAGATTATGCTAAAGCAGAGAGTGGCATTTAAGGTTAATTATTCAGAGAGACAGAAAGTGGAAAGTGGTTTTCCAGAAGAAGTAGTATTGGCACCACAGCTGTTCACAGTTTACATTAATGATTTTGACTTTCGGATGGGGAAAAAAATATGAAGTATCTAATGACACCAAACTTGTGAGGGGAAGGGAAGTAGTCGGTACTGCCAAGAACTATAAGAAATTATTGGAGGGCATCAATAATTATGTCAAAGACATCTACTCATTTCTTATCTGACGCACAGCTATTGTATCATTTAGATCACGGTTGTAATGAAGTGTGGAACAAAGTTTCTAGAACCCAAAGTAAGTAGGATAAAGCAGGATGATGGTACAGTTAATGATTCACAATGCAATGAAAGGTTGCTGTCTAATCAACATTTCCGTCTGAGATTGAACCCTGATTGCAATACAGACGTTGAACAATGTTGAAATGTAAGTTGACTCTGACCGTCAATGGACAGCCAAAGATTACTACGTAAATATTGTTCTGCAGTGGCACTCATACATGCAGCATTGAATTTAAAATCCATGTCTTCCAGCTATATGTCTCATCATGATATTTCAATCCTCTGACTCCAATCCCAAATCCGGCCCCTTTCACCCACTTTATTTATTATCTCTTAAAATCCATTTTGAAATGTCCATTTGTAAAATTCCTTTGGGCTTCTGGTGCAGGTTCTTGTTACTCTGTGACTTACACATAGAATATTTGTTGTTCTGAAGTGTGTGGGGCGCAACTACTTATTACCTCCAAGATCACCGTGAAAGGGAATGGAGTCGGTGCCACCTGTGGAAAGCAAGACAAGCCAAGGCTGTAAACGACCAGAACACAATACAATATAAACAAAAGTATGGGGGAGCTACCAGTAAGCAAAGTATGGTTGCAGGAATCTGTATGTGACCGTGTATGGGGCTGAGTGACTGATTGCAAGACGCATATTTTCATGATTGCTTCATAAAATGTTAAAAAGTCAACCAATAATCGAGAGACACTTTGGTAGCGCTGATCAGTGTTAGCGCACGTTGGTTCCCGGCCACCTCTGCTGTTGTAGTTACAGGAAAATAGACATCACCATGAAATAAAACAGAAAATATTGGAAGCATACGTTCACAGCTGTAGTAACTGAAAAGAGAAATGTCTGGTTTGCGATTGGTTAACGTATCTTACAGAGTCCTTTCTTCAGAACCACAGTGTCTTTCTATCTCGACCTTTAATTTGGTTTTGCGGTTCTTTGTTAATTGTTTGTGGCGATTTGAATGGATGTTCACAGCGTTTAATTTCTGTTTACAGTTTATGAAGGTTCTGGGAGTTGGGGTGCCCTGGTTTTGCAGTCTTTCCTGCATAACCAACAGCTCAGAGTGGATTTCCTTTGGGGTGTAGCTGGTGAAGCGGGAGAGGACCACTGTATCCCTGCTGTTCATACACCCTTCAAACTGGTGAGTTTGGATTTGCCAAAATACCACACTTCCACATTCCAAATGTTTTGCAGTTAATAGGACCGCAGGCTTAAATTTTAGCGAGAAATGTAATTTAAAACGAGTCGGGGGCAGTCACTCCGTATTAAATTGCGAATTCTCCATGAAAAATTCGCGAGCCAGATTCAGTATCTGATCTCGAAAACAGCTTTGCTTCCCGATTTCAGCTTATCATAACGATCTCTGTATTTCTTATTCAGTAGTTGAAATTGTTCTGGTCCAACTTACTGTTTCTTGCTCACTTTCCCCCTCACTGCAGTGTAACGCACACACACACAGACCCAGTGCTGGAAAAGTCTAGTTTCCGTGCGGCACAACTGAAGCTCAGAACCTGGGAACTGGGACTCCTTCGTGACTCGGTGCCTCGACTGAGCAGGAATCAGACGGAGGTATCACTCCTGGAACTCTCTCTCTCTCTCCCCGGGATATATTGCCTCGAGGTTTTATTTAGATCAATGCTTCACGTCGCTGGCTCTGTTACCTACTGCTTACCCTTATTCAAACAGCCAGAAAAAAAAACCCTACTCCGCCGTCACTCACATTTCCTCCTCGCCCAAAGTTAGATAACGATTCCGTGGAAGACTGAACGGATTTCATGCTGGACCTGAACGGCTCATTTAACTGCCCCAGTGACAGAAGCCTAGCGAAGAGCTTTCTGCCCTCTGTATACTGTTGTTTTAAAATGACGCGCGACAAACGGACTTTCAGTTGTCGATTTTAACACCCTCAAGTTATAAGAAAAAAAGTTGGATTCTTTGGCATTAATTCACTTTGCAACGGAACATATTTAACGTGGAGCAAAGATGCCTTGTGGCTGTGTGGTATGGCAATATCGTTTACCACTAACTGAGCGGAAATGCGAGTGAGGAGATGCCTGAATTGCTTCCTCTGATTTGGTCCGTCAGTCAGCGTTCGGCGGGTAGTTAACATGGCCATTGAAGAAAGCCGCCGCGCTGGACGAGTAACACAAACAGACAAACCTTTCAAAATGACATTACTCACATCTTGACATATTAGTCGAGATGGGTTATTTGAGGAGTGTAATTATCTGTGGCCCCTTTATAGCAGAGCCTGACCTTCCTTCCCGCGTTATACTGCCAGAGACTTCCTTTGAATTTCAAACAAAGTCGAAAAGTAAATGCTGCAGATAATTTGAGGTCCCAGCCCGAATGAAAATCGATTTGGTATTCTCTTTCGTGTTTTCATCTCCCCACATATTTATTTCCTTCTTTCGGCAAGTTTCTCTCATTCCTGTTCTTTCTCTCTTGTGTTTCATTGATGGTGGGAGACCTGCTAGTTTTTAAACCTGCTTATGTGCAGAAAATCCAAATAAAAAAAGATGTTGAAGGAGAGCATTTTTTAAAGAGTGTCTATCATCAAACAGAGCGTCCCGATCCAGTCAGTAGAATTTATATATGTCATCACAGTAAACCTAAACATATCGAGAAATTCTCATTTTCACACGGCTCATGGGAGTGGACGGTGACACTTAAAGGCTTAATGTTGATCTTTGAATCCAAGCTTCATTTGGGTAGGTAAAAAGTGAGGTCTGCAGATGCTGGAGATCACAGTTGAAAATGTGTTGCTGGTTAAAGCACAGCAGGTTAGGCAGCATCCAAGGAATAGGAAATTCGACGTTTCGGGCATAAGCCCTTCATCAGGAAACCCTTCATTTGGGTAGCAACTGGCGATCCGAGGCACAGCCAAATGGGCGATGATAGGGGTCGGAAGCGGGATTTGCAGGTTCCGATCAAATCAAGTGGCAAATAGTTCCAATTGGAACCTGCCCTTGGGTGGCTGAGCAGGTGGAAGTGTAGATACTGAAGCATCTGGGGACGGCCTTGTTTTTTGTATTCTTAATGTGAGCAACGAGTTAATGTTGGTGTAACCTTTCTTCAACGGAAACGAGCTAGTTTTTAGAACCGTCAATTTTAAACCTTAGTTTGAGCTTGAATGACTGGAGCGAACCGCGGATTTTTGCTGCTGCCCGTCAGTTCTGCCTCACCGATATTCAGCAGGAGAGCGGGCAGGACACAGGCATATTCTATTGGCCGAGCATTCCTCCGAAATAGGTGTAAGTGAAACTAGGATCGTGTAGTTTTTCCTCTCTCTCTCTCTCTCTCTCACCTCCCACCCCCCACCCGGTCCCTGAGCGATTGTCATGTGATAATGAAGAGCAACAAAGCGCTGAAGGGAACTGCAGGGGTCTCCTGCATCTGTGATCACAACAAGCCTCGTTAGCTCACACAACACAAGTGTGCACGTCTCGGCCTCTTTATCTCGGAGCAAGACAGCAAGGAGCTTTTCAAAAAAAAAAGCCCCACATCTACAACTCTGGCATTTACAACAGCACAGTTTAACAGCACAGGAATTCGTTCAGCACCTTAGCCATTCTGAGATTGTATGGAATCTTGGGCAGGGAACTCAGCTCGATCGCCAACAGAGTTTATCGCTTCGCTTTCCGGGAGAAGGGGCTCCGCTGAATTCACTGCTTTCCTCTCGGTTTATCGCAGCCTAACAAAATGCCTCGCCCCGGGAAAAATTCCTACAGTGACCAAAAACCCCCTTACTCGTACATCTCACTGACTGCGATGGCCATCCAGAGTTCAGCCGAGAAGATGCTGCCGTTGAGTGATATTTACAAATTTATCATGGACAGGTTTCCCTATTACCGAGAGAACACCCAGCGCTGGCAGAACTCCCTCCGCCACAATCTCTCCTTTAACGATTGCTTCATCAAGATCCCACGCAGACCGGACCAGCCGGGCAAAGGCAGTTTCTGGGCACTTCACCCCGACTGTGGCGATATGTTCGAGAATGGGAGTTTTCTCCGCCGCCGGAAGAGGTTTAAGGTGCACCGCTCTGAACACTTGTCCGCCAAAAACTCACAAATGATCCACTATTTCCAACAGCACCACCATCACCATCAGCAACAACAAGCCAAGTTGGGACTGGCCACACCGGAGGCGGCCCCAGGTATGGGGCGCATACCCCATTTCCAGCCCTATGGAGTCAACGGGCCCCAATCAACGGGATTTAAGCACCCGTTCGCCATCGAGAACATCATTGGAAGGGACTATAAGAACATGATGGCCAGTGGACTCCCTTTAGCCTCTGTAATGCATCACCTCGGTTACCCAGTGCCCAGCCAACTCAGTAACATGGTAGGATCCATGTGGCCTCATGTTGGTGTCATAGACTCGATGGCTCCCATGCCAGTTTCCCCAGATTACAATCCGTTTGGGGTCCCCATGAAGACAATCTGTCACCCGGGCACGCAGACTATGCCAGCCGTCCCCGTGCCCATCAAACCTACAGTGTCACTGGCGTCCATCTCCACAATGCCTGTGCCAGGAGCCCTGCCGGGCAGTGCCACGCAGATCTGTCCTTCTTCATCTTCAACCTCCTTACATCTAGATCAGACTCGGTCAGCTCCCAGTGAGGGCAAAACTAGCTCATTACACTCGGTGCTCGTCCATTCCTGAGGGCGATCCGTTTGAACAGGGAAAATAATTGATTTAAAGATAATGTGAAAAGGTTAATTATGCAGAAAATGTTTTATCTCGTTAAAGATTCATAAATCATTCTCATTTAGACATGATATCAGGGAAATGTTTTAATAGAGCATTTATAGGTAAGAGGGTCAACTTTCTGCAAACAAGTAAAACAGCAAGTTGTATGTTTCTGGAATAAACCCCTGGATATGAGAACATATATTTCATCATTATTGCAGAGACATCATCTGTGAGTATTTCAAGGTGCACCTTATCCTTCCGTGTGGTTGTAGGTTTGTAATATTCAGAAATCGCCAGATATAATAGCGAGGGGCTACAATTGCAGGTGATTTCCAACGCGTGATGTTGCTTAACAACAACTGCGCTTAAACTATACAAGTTGATTTCTGAGAATCGAATGGGTCTGAGTGGCAACAAAGGAATGATTTCTAAACTTGCTCGCGTTTAAACAGTTGAGGGGTAAAAATAGCAGGAATGTGATGCGATTTGAGATGACAAGAACTGTTAGAAACCGGAATAAACGGCGTGATGGAAGCTGAAGTTTCGAAAGGGCCGCGCCGATTGCAGCTTGATATCTCTCAGTCCCGCAGCTCAGATAACATTTTTGGAGCGCGACCCTTTCCTTTCACAACTTCCACAAGTCGTTCAAGTAAGGATTGGTGGATATGAATTGCGGTCTAGAAAGGTCTGAGTAAATTCTAAATTTGTTTTAAGAAAATGCAGATGTACTCATTGCGTCACACCGTACACAAGGACAGTTCCTGTTAAGTTGCTCCAGTTTTAGATAACGTCTTTTCTGGCTGATTGGAACATTGACAAAACCAAATCCAAGTCACGCCGCAGAGTTTGTGAAATACTCGAGCTCACTGTTCCACCTAATTACTACGTAGCATTTACTTTACTCACATCGATGGAAATCAAAGAAAAAATACTTCGCTTTGTTCGCGAAATAACTCATTCAAATCGTTATTTTGTAAGTTATGTCTGGGCTCAGGTTTTGACAGAATGCACGTTTGAAATCCCACAAAATTAGAAGCGGGTGTTTTTCTCAAAATCCTACTTGCTGCGCCATGTAGGCTTACACTCATTGGGAGTGGATAGTGCAATTGAAATTGTCCAGTAGTTTCCGTGGCGAATTCAACTTAGCTGACAAAACAAGGCTGGGTAAAACAGGGACAATATCTCCTGAGAGTGACACAAGTTTTCTTTGGCGCGCCGCGAGAGAAACGCTTTTCACATTATCTTTGTAATGGACAGCATTTTCAAGTTTTGTCCTCTACCCCTCTTGCCATTGTTTTGGCACGTAGTTTGGATTCATTGTGATGTTAAATATGGTGTGATCAAAACCACAGCAGACAATGTCATAGCACTTTACGGGCAACAAACAAACTGAATGGAATTGCTGGATTGTGAATATAGATGTATAGTAAACTTGTCGTGAAAGGTGGTTCTAACTTTCATTCGTTTTGTATATACTGGTACTGAATATTTCATCTGTGAATAATTGTTCAGAATATGTTGTGTACATTGTACACATGAGCTTTTATCGAAAACAAAGGTTATTAAATATTTCCAGTCCAATGTGTGTTTACTATTTTTATTTTAACGGAAGTATGGTTCAAACCGTGCTGGTACTGAAAAAGCCCAGAATTACACTTCTGCTAAACTAGCCGAACACTTCAGGCCAGTTCAGTGTTCCCAAACACCAGCGCCTTCTTTCCGAGCCTGAGATGCCCTCTTTTCCACCCCTAAAGTATTTGTTCTATCCGGGTTTCAGTCCAGTAACTTAGATGACAGTATCCAACACCACGGCAGCTGATGCTCCAAGGATTACTATCTGCCTTCCAGCAACATTTCTGAGTACTTATATGAATATTTCGAATTCAACAGATGAAAGTGATGTTGGGCACAAGGTGAAATTATTTTAAAACGATTCCATTTGACATCCCATGCGTTGAATGGGATACCTTCACCCCGAACAAGAGGTAAGTTCACTTTTATTGTGAAAGGATTGGGAATAACGGAATCGAATAATGATATAAATTTAACCCTTTGTTGGAAAAAATGAAAACAACAATTTGAAGAGCTTTTCCCTTTTAGATAGAAGTTTCAAACTTTCCGACTTGTTTCCATTCACAGGATTTTAAACACAGATGATTTTTTTCACGTTTATTTTGCATTTGTTTCGATTTTCTTACTTTTGTTTTAGAACGTGGGAAATAGCGGATGGACTGGGTAGTCGAAAGACCCTTCGAAGCCATGACGGGAGGGATGGATAGTGACGAGTTCATTTCGAAACTAAACTCTGGAATGTACGATGGCTCAATATGATGAGCTTGCTTTTCTTTATTTCCAGCCAGAGTCAAAAAGACTGTCATACAGGAAAGTGAATACCCCCGCCCCCACTCCCCAAACCGTACAGAAAGCCCCGTGTCATTGACCTGTTGCCATAGCTGGTGGTCCCACATTGTATCATTATTGGTTCATTCCTCAAAGAGATATGAGCATTCACTGAACTGACGGGAACATGTTTCACCCAGTTGTTCTATATTGCCGTAACTGCATTTAGCTTAAATACTTTGGATATACAACACTGACAGCGGTAATCAAAAACCGTGATATACCAAACCATTGAGAATATGTAGGGAAACAAAATCTCTGACGACTCTGAAGACTAAGACCTCCAATATTTAAAGCAATTTTCTTACGTTTAATCACTTCCCTGCGATTGACATTCAAGATGAGCGTTTAAAATGCCATAGCATACAAGGCTACAGCCAAGTGCTGCAACATGTAAATACAATTAGATAGACGTTTAATGACAGGAGGGGACTCGATGGGCCGAATGGCCTTTCCCCGTGCTGTTCAAAGCTCTAAAACTCTATTAATTTTTAGTGCACAGCTGGAATAGCGCAAAACTCCAATCGTATTCAACCTTCGGACATCGACCTGCTGTGGGAACGTACAGAACAAAATTCAAGTTGCATACCAATCAAAATAGGATAAGAAAGAAAGTCGGAAAGATATCAACACTTGAAATTAATTAATTGATTTAATTTTCATGATGTAAGAATCTATATGGATTGATAGACCAAGTACTTTAACCTTAGATGATAACACATTGAACACAAGCAACAACTAATAAGAGATTTATTGTCGACAGTTAGAGCATAATGTAACTGTCACGTTAAACGGATCTTTTCCTGTAGAGGGACATCAAACACAATTATCTTTCAAGCATCTCCGATCTTCAAAAAATGGTTCCAGCCAGCTAACACAAAACGGTGGGAAAGACCCAGTTACACTATTTATAACCAGTTTCCCTCAAGCTGTCACGTTATTATTAACTTGGTTTTTCTCTTTGTTTGTGAATAATTATGCAAGAACAACCGAAAGCTCTCTAAAATGTTCTGGTTTGTAGTGTTATTCAATAGTTAAAGTAACAGTCGATAATAGGGGAACGTATTGATCAGCTGCCGATTTTTAAATAACTAACCGATCCAGTTGGAAACTTATTTTCTTAAAAGACATTAAAGAGGCTCCAGTGTAAACATTGATAATGTTCCGACATTCTCAAAGCCCATTGAGACGTCTGTGCTGTTACTCTGTTAAGATATTATTTAACACATGCAATAATAACAATAATTTGCATGCCAAATCCGACCACAATTAGGGTGCCACAACATCGTGGTAATGTTGTAATTGACACGTCATTCAGAGACCTGAGCAAATGATTCCGATAGAAGAATTTAAAACTCGCCTTGGCACCGGAGAAGTTAAATATCTTTAATTCATTGTTTCTGGACTAAATGCGGTAATGGTGATCACTTAGTAATGACTGAATTGTGGGTTAAATCCCTTCAATAACATATGATGTTTACCATTATCTTCACAGATGGAAATCTGCTGTTTTTGTCCGGTCTGGCCTATAGGTCATAATTAGGAAAGGTTCGAGGGATATGGGCCAGGAGCAGGTGGTGGGACTAGTTTAGTTTGGGATTATATTCGACCCTTGTTTGAAGGGTCTGTTTCCGCGCAATATGACTCTGTGAAAACAGTCCCGCAGCAATGTGGCTTACTTTTAATTGCCTTCTGAAGTGGCCTAAAATCCAGTTCAATGTCAAGAAAGCGGCTCACAGCCACCTTCACAAGGACAATTATGGGACAATAACAATTCACCATATATTATGATTTAAAAACGTTTATAGAAGCTAAGAGTTCTCCGTAGGTCCTGTGTACAGTATTGGCTTCAACACTTGGCTGGAATAATGAGGCTTTACTGAAAATACAACGAAGATTCATTACCTAGTATGAAAGAATACAAAAAAACTTGAAAATAATGGGGTTGTAATTGAGTTGTTGGAATTGCTTCAGATTGCTGGACAAGGATCGGACAGGATTTGTAGAATCCAGTGGTTGTGGAGTCGAATTACAGAAAACACAGACGATAAAATATTGGAGATTTGGAACAAAAAGTAGGAAAAGCTCTTTAGTTAGAGCTCTGATGTAACATAAGGCATGGGAATGTTCGAAATTATATTGAAGCGGTAGATAAAGGAGGAAAAGACGTTTGGGACAGGAATGGCATGAGGAATATATGCAAGGTAAATAGACTGTTGAGCTCACTTGCCTATTAGCGGCTTACACCTTCCATGTAAGCAGTTTGTGTAAATGCAGCTGTTCCATTGCTTTAAATCTATTCTTTAAATATTAGTTTTGTATTTAACATAGAAACACAGCATTTCAGTAATCCAGAAAAAAGGATTTCTGCTTTCAACTGAAAATACCTTGACCTGTTCAGACACGGTCATGACTGCATAAGGTATGTTAAAGTCCTTTTCACTCTGTATGATGTTGGGTCTGTTTCCTGACACACAATTCTGACACGCTCAAGTGTAGCAATTCAATGGAATTTGAATGTGTGTAACATCAAAATCTATTTAATATCCCTTGCCCAAACTAGTCAGTTAATGATGTTAAAATTAAACAAATGCAAAATCGATTTAAAGATTTCTGACCTGCAATTTCTTTGGTCTGTGTACGCTATGTATTAACTTGTACAAACCCAGTTCTCTAATTGAAAGGTTACGAATTTATTTGTACGATTAATGGAAATGTAGGATGCACATAACAATTAAAATGAACAATGTAAGCATGATCAATTTTTCTGAAAGGATTCTGGCGTTTTGATTTCGATGTTAACCATGTCTTGTTGATTAACGAAATCTGTAAACAATTTGCTAAAACAGTAAAAATATAACCTATTCACATTTCGAAGTTCCATTACCTTAGTTGAAGTTGATAGGACTTGTCATCCTTCCAACTATTTTTTTAAACGCTTACATTAAAATGTAGGGGGCAGTTTGAAATGGCTTGGATACCATCTTGCAATAAATTCGCATTTTGTATCAAAGCTCCCAGGAGAGCTAAAATACTCACTATTTATTTGCTGAATTGTCACACGCATACTTCCCGTTTGAGTTTGCAAATAAAACTATCGTGTCTCAGTCACAGGCATGTTATTAGTGTTACTTCCATTGCACGGGCTCTTACCCAATTACATATATTGATGACTGCAATTTCGATGTATATATTAAATAAATTCCAAAACAAAAGCAATAGAACTTCGCATTTCTCTGAAAAGCAAATGTAGCTAAAATGACCTATTGACTTCATGTATAGTGTATCTGGCTGAAAGGACCAGTCTAATGCTAAAAGCTGCTGCGTACTCATGGGGAGACGATTAGCCGTCAAAATGTGATCATGATTTTAAAATAGCGAGCACACCTGTATCACAGGCAAGTGGTGACATTCTGAAAGTTGTACATCATCGCATTATCCGAATATGCTGAATTATCCATTTGAAAACTAAATTAACTTAGATATTGACGCGGCTTATTCTTTCTCGGTAACGAGCAATTAGGAGGGAAATTTATATAGAAGCATAAGAAAAGTGCACGGATCAGTTAATAATTCGCCTGGTTACATTATTAACCAACTGCTGCGTGCTGACTGGAACTGATGAGATAGCGTTTCTGAAGTATTCATTTGTGAAACTGAGATACCTGGGATTCAGGTAGACAAGATGTTTAGTAAATATTAGTACATGATTACCTAATCGTCTTCTAGGTACTACCGAACATTTGCAACTGGCGCTTCGTGTTAAACAAAGAGATAGCATTCCCAAGGACATTGATGATCTGACGGAAGGAACTTGCTTGTCCGACCCAATTGGCAAAATGAAAATATCGAAATGTCTGTTGATGTTCTGTACACTGGATTAATGTGTTACATGATATGTCTTTTTTAAATTGACCATACGCTTGTCAGAATGCATGCAACTTGTCACCAAGTTCCAGTTCCGCAACAACTGATAATTACTTAAAAGTGTTCTGCTAATAGAGTGGCTTTTTTTAATATTCTTGTAATTAGTGTTTATGACAAATGGTATTTCCGTATAGATGTTATCAATGTGCTTTTAACTTCAGTACAGTAAATATCGCAATTATTTTCCGTGTAACTGGGCGATTAGGAAATATTCCCTTCTTCCTCAAAATGACACTAATTAAAATCTCAGTTCTGAAGAAGTTGTGTGGAACTGGAAAGTTGATTAGGTTTCTCCCTCCACAGATGCTGGAAGACATACTCAGTATTTCCAGCACTTGGTTTCATTTCATATTATCAACATCCACAGCACTTAGCTTTTATTTATTCGATCAACACTCTCAAATTCTATCAAATGTGATACATTTCGTGCAAGGGAGTCTTTATTGAAAGCTCACTATTGGCACCTGCAGTGCCTGTTACTATAGGAAGGAAGACATGCTTCAGCTGTACAGAGCTTTGGTCAGATCCTATTTGGAATTCTGAGTTAGTCACTCAGTTTTGGACACCAAATGGTTAGCAAAGTATATTGGCTTTGAAAGGTTTCCAGCACAGATTAACCAGAATAATATTAGCCCTTGAAGGGTTAAATTGGGGGGATACATTGTATATGGAATGTGTTGCCATGAATTCAGTATATTAAAAATCAATACGTTTAAAATAATTAATGGCTAGATGCAGAGAGACTATTTACTATAAGGGACAGATTTAGAACAAGAAAATATTCGTTCAGAATTAGAGGTAGAATGAGTGTAATATTTTTTCACAAGAACACAAATGGGGATATGAAATACAATCTTCCAAAAGACTGATGATGCTGAGTTAATTAAAATCTTCACTACTAAAACTGGTAGACTTTTATTGGGTCAGTACAATGTGTAAGAAAACTATGTAACAATGGCGGATAGAGTTGAGGCAGAAATAATTCAATTGAATGGCAGAAAAGGATCAAGGAAGGGAATGGCTCAATTGAATATAGTTGAAATAATATTGAAAAACATCAACTTCAAAAGTATAATTGAGGCAAATGAATATTTTTAACAAAGATGCTGTGTGATTATATCTGTGATTTATTGGAGAGAAAGAAATAACAGTGTTACAACTATATACTTGTTCTACTACTTGCATGCCATAGATCCATCACTGTGTTAAGCTCAGAGAAAAAGAGATGATAGGAGAAACCGAAGGTAATGACTAGAGTCAGGTTAAAAGACCAGGGTGATCGGAGTAAAGGAGGGAAGCATGTATATCTTTCTGTATCCAATATTATCTAATTATTCAAACAAAAGCATCAGTTAGTCCCATCCAATGGAAGGAACTGATTGATGCTAATCAGTTACACTGTGACAGAGATTTTAATTTATGACAAAAATGAGATAAAACCAAAAGTTTGACTGTATACAAATGGTAAGAAGTACAATAAGATTGCTATATGTTGCAAAATGATAATAAACAGAGAAAACTAGATGCAAATATATGGTTCTCTTTTGCATTGATTGCCCTCAAAGTTTCATGCCACGCCAACAACATTCAATGTAGGTAATGGCAATTCTTCCTTCATATTGACTCAATGAAGGATCCATACTCCTGGACTTGGCAAAGCTGCCTAATATCATAGATGCTATGAAGTAATGCAACAAGTAGGTTGAGGATTTCATATCTGAATTTAAAGGCATAAGAATTATAAAACTAGAACCTTATCAATAATTATGTCAATTGTAAAATCAATTTTGATGTTTCCATATTAATAGTAAATGTTATATGGATGCATAGCTTCTATATATTATCTGCTGACATCACTTTAGAAATAAAATTCAATTTAACTTAACAATTGTGGAATAACTTCACATAACTGAAAAGGTTCCACATTGTTACTTGTGCCAAAAAGTGCTGGGGAAATAAAATCACAGTTCTTTTATTTATCTTGAAATCTCCAACTTCTCCACTAATGAATACAATCATCAATAAGATCCAAATCCACCCATTATACTTTTAAAAACAATTCTTTCCATCAGTCAACAAAAAAAAACACTTCAAAATTCCCTGCTGCTTTGGAGTTACTTGTAATGTAAATTAAACTGCCTACAGATTGAAAACAAGCAATGTGATGCATTTCACAATAAATTTTAAAACTTTTTGAAACATTAACCAATTTAAACTGAAGTTATCAGGCTGGAGTAGATTTTTTAGAAGTACAAACCAACTTCAAGAAAATATTACTATGAGAGCACAGTAAATATATTGCTCAAAATGGAAACTCATGTAGCTAATTGGACTTTTATTCCAAGTTAAACAGAATTACATGTCACAAAATAAATGTGAAAGTGGAATTCTCATCTTAATTAAACTATGCAAAAAAAAGCATCCTGTTACAATTCCACTGTCTTAAAAAACTTGCATGAATTTGTTTCTTGTATCTATCTCAGAAGTCATTAAAGCTGTTAATCTATCGAGTAAAGGAATATATCTTATCACCCAAAATCTGCTTTTCATCAAGACCAGCAGTGGAATTTATCTCAGCATAGTTTAAAGTTTAATGTTTTCAATTTATCATTATCATTTGCTATCTTATTGATGTAGGTTCATCTCAATTTATTATCTTCAGTGGTTTGAAACAAATACATTTCCAAAAATTTCCAAAAATTTGAATTATTCAGACTTCTTCCATTGTGCAGTCCTCTTCCACAAGGCATTGGCCGGTTAGATCTTTGTACTGTCTCCTGTGTTTGTGACTGTTGGGCTAAAATTTTAAACAATGTTAAAGTTCGTCTGACCAGAGACTTGTACAATTTTGAAATGGAAGTATCTGATAATAATACTGTACAATCATTACATTTGATGTGTCAATTGTTGTGCAGTATGACTTGACAGATCAGGTCCTGATTATTTCCATCACGTATTCACAAGAGAATTATTATTAACCTCCTTCAATCACTTTCAACTGCGTGCTTAACAACTTGACTCCATTCATAAAGTTTACATGTTGCCTAATTCTTCTAATTTGCAGTAATTTATGTTAATCTGTTTTCAACTTCCTCTAACATTGATCCACTCATTTCCCAGTTGTCTTGAGGTCATGTTGTAGACTACCAGTTGCTTTATCAGGCACAAATCCTCTACTCCAATTGACAAATAAATCGGAAATGGTATAGATTGCAGCACCAGTCTTGGGGAATTTATTTAATTTTTGCTTAGTACCACAGCTTCCTTATTCTCCTGCCAATTTCTTATTCAGTTCCAGGATTTTTAATCGGGTTCCTACCACTTTAAGATTTTGTATCAGCTTTCCATCAGTAACAACAACAACTTGCATTTATAAAGAAAAAAAATCGAAGATGTTTCAGAGAATGGTTGTTGAATCAAAGATTTAGGGATGAAATTCGAGGAAGAAAGATTTAGGGGTGAAATTCCAGGAAGAAAGGTTGAGGGATGAAATTCCAGAGGCCAGAGCATAATGTACATAGAAAGGGAAGGGTGAGGTCATCAAGGTTGTTAAACATGAAGATAAGAATTTAGATTTGTTGGTATGGGGCTCAGCAGTAAATGAAGATCAGCAAGAACTGAATGTGTGATGTGATATAAGTATGAGAGTTCGGGACAAGCGGAAATCTTTTGGAAGATACAGAACATTTTCAAAGATTTTGCAGATAAGGGGGCAAAATCAAAATCTAATTTGCCTGTTTCTTCAAGCAAATTGGTCAAAAAGAACCATTTTCTGAAAATGCACTCATATTATTTTTAGTCAGGCAAAGTTTAAGAGTTCCAGGCAACTACCCCATTCAGGCTTTAAACACCATAACAACTGTTTCATAAGTCTCTGCCAAAATGCAGAGAATTCATCGCTTTCTTCCTATTGACCAAGTTTTTAGTTACCCTTCCTGATATTTTGCCAGTTATGCACCTCTCAATTTCTCGTGTTTCAACAGCATTTCTTAAAGGAGGCCACTAATAAACAGCAGGATACAAACAGGTGGGTTTATGGTGGGTCACAATAAATAAAAAAGAAATTCAGCAAGTTGGAAACAGATGATGATCACAGTGCCTGGATGAAAATTACACAAGCAGGAGGGGAGCAGTTGCTAGGTTTTGTCACCATTGTTCTCCATAATATGGAATTTGATTTATATGAATATATGCATACATCCTTATCATAGCAAAATAAATGTTTTTTTTTCACAATCCTAACTAACATAAATTACCTGGATTCAAAACTCAATTTGAAGATGAAAGCAAATTAAGAGGGAGTGTGGAAATGAAAGAGGCAGCACAGATTTTAAAGAATGAATTGCTCAATTTATGTAAGTGGGACAAGCAACAACAGATGAAAATTAATGCAGATAAATGTAGCATGTTAAAGGCAAATAGACCACAAGTGTACTGTGTAATTGGGGTTTAAATATGTAAAGATGAGATTGAAAAAGACTTAAGAATTTTAATTAACTTAGCAGGAAAGCATGAGCTGGGTCTTTGGTTGCAATTAGGTCCAGTAGGATAAATCCATCGGCTGGAAGAGTGAGCAGGCCAGTTTCTGGACTGTTGCTGAAGGAGTGCATGAGATGGGACCATTAGTGACTACGAGTGGAGTTTGGTTATAACCTCAAAATAGTGTGGGATAAAATTGGGGGATCAGACATAAGAAAAAGACATTAGAACATAGGACTTATGAGCAGGAAGAGGCCATTCAGCCCTTTGAGTTTGCTCCATCATTCAAGAGGATAATGGCTGATCTCACTGTGGTCTGAACTCTGCTTTCCACTTAATACAATTGAGATAACATGCAACTACTCAAACAAAATTATCAGTCACACTTACCAGTATCAATATGGAGTCACAGAATGCCTGCAAGGAAGAAGGAGGTCATTTGATCTGTCATGTCATGCCATTTCTCAGCAAGAGCAACTTGACTCCCAACCTTTTCAAGATAGGCCTATACATAAGATTTCTTCAGATAATTATCCATTACATAAATCTGCCTCCACTAAACTCTCAGCAATACATTCCATACCTTAACCAGTTGTTACATTAATTTTTTTTATCTCATTTCGCTGTCATTTAGAGTCATACAGCATGGAAACAGATCTTTCAGTCTAACCAGTCCATGCCAAACATAATCACAAACTAAACTAGACCCACCTGTCTGCTCCTGGCCCATATCCCTTCAAACCTTTCCTATTCATGTATTTATCCAAATGTCTTTTAAACATTGTAATTGTACCCACATCCACTACTTCCTCAGAAAAGTTCATATCAAACGCGAACCATCTTCTGTATAAAACATTTGCTCCTCATGGCTTATTTAAATATCTCTCTTCTCACCTTAACAATGTGTCTCCATCATAGGGAAAACACAGCTACCATTAACCCTACCTATTCCCCCTCATTATTTTGTAAATTTCCAGAATGTCATTTCTCAACCTCCTATGCTCCATTGAAAAAAGTCCCAACCTCTCCTGTCTTTCTTTATAACTCAAACCTTCCATTCCTGTCAACATCCTGGTAACTCTCTTCTGAACCATCTCTAGCTTAATAATATCCTTCCTATAACTGGGCAACCAGAACTGGAAACAATATTCCAGAATCATTACACACCAATGTCCTGTACAACCTCAGCATGACCTCCTAACTCCTATACTCAAAGGACTGAGCAATGTAGGCAAGCATGCAAAATGCCTTCTTAACCACCCTGTCTGTATTTAACCCAAACTTCAAAGAATTATGGACCTGAACCCTTAGGTCCCTCTATTCTACAACACTACCCAAGAACCTACCATTAATGTTAAAGGTTTAGTTGGTGAAGAATTTGTCAAATGTGTTCAGAGTATTATGTTTCTGGTGGAGTGAAAGGTGGTAAGATTAGCAAACAATAGTTGAATAAAGATATTGAGGTTCTAGTCAAGAATAAAAGAGAGTCTTATATTAGATAGAGACAACTATGTTCAAATGAATCTCTTAATTAACATAAAAAGTGTAGGGCATTCTTAAGAGGGAAATCAGGAAGGCAAAGAAGGGATATAAGATAAGGTTAAGAATAATCCAAAGAGATTCTACAAATACATTAAGATCAAGAGAGTAACTAGAAAGAGGGTAGAGCCCCTTAAAGATCAAGGAGGTTGTCATTGTGTTGAGCCCTGGGAGATGGGAAAAATATTAAATTAATAGTTTGCATCAGTTTTTACTGTGGAGAAAGAAATGGAGGCTGAAGAATGCAAATGAATAATTCGGAATGTTTTAGAAACAGTTCACATTACAGAAGAGGAAGTTTTGGACATCTTAGAGAATATAAAAGTGGACAACTCTCTGGGACCTGATCTAACGTATCCCAGAAACTTGTGTGAACTTCCTTCGAGAACAGTGACCATGACGTCACACAGCTCTGCTATGACAACCTCTGCAAGACTTGACAGATCATTGATATGGATACTGGCATGACATGTGGGAACACTACCCACCACATGCGCATTCTGTATTCATGTGACTTGGCCAATGTTGTCTACCTCATATTCTGCAGGAAAGGATGTCCTAAGGCATGGCATATTGGCAAGACCAGGCAATCGTTATTACAACGGATGAATGGACACCACACAACAATCACCAGGTAGGAGAGTTCCCTTCCAGTTGGGGAACACTTCAGCAGTCCAGGACATTCAACCTCCAATCCTTGGATAAGCATCCTCTAAGGTAACCTTCAAGATATGACAACATAGAATTGCCAAGCAGAAACTGATAGCTAAGTTCCATACTCATGAGGATGGGCTCAACCATGATCTTGGGTTAATGTTGTGCTACATGTAACCCCACCATACTGTGCTGTGTTTGTAAAATCTTCCTTACTATTCTGGTTTGATACCATTACTTTGGTTACTTGTTGTTATCTCTACTTTAATTAGTTTGTACAGTTTTTGATTACTTGTTTCTTTGGTTAGATGTTCATTATATGACTCTTACCCAGTCATTTAGTTGTCCCCAGCACCATTTATTTTTGATTATTTGTAATTATCTCACTGCCTTAATTCATCAGTTCATAAGTCATCCCTTCACTTGTTATTCAGCTGGTGACACTTTATTCACAATATTTAACACTTTTGATCACTGGCAAAGGTTTATTACTCAGTCTGTCGACACTCCACTCACACTATTTGTACTCATCTGTTGATGCTCTTAATCACCTAGAAGTATCTTGTCATTATTTCTCTATCTTTTTGTTCTGTGCCTGTGCTCTTCCCTCCACTTCACATAATGAAAGAGCAATACTATTAAATCTTGTGATTTTAAATAAACCTGTTGAACTATAACCTGGTGTCGTGTGATTTCTGACTTTGTCCAATCCAGTCCAACATTGGCATCTCCACATTGGGGAAAGTAAGGGTGGAAATTGCCAGACCACTTGCAGAAATATTTGCATCATCTATAACTATGGATGAGGTACCTGATGACAAGAGTTTGGCTAATGTTGGACCTTTATTTAAGAAATGTTATAAGGAGAAATGAGGGAACTATGGACCTGTGAGTCTGACTTGGATTGTGGGTAATTTATTGGAGATGATTTTGAAAGATAGGATTTATGGACATTTAGCGAGGCAAAAAATTGATTAGAGATAGTCAGCCTAATTGTGCAAGGAAAATCATCTCTCACAAACTTGATTGAGTTTGGGAGATTACCTTAAATCATGGTTCTCTGATCCTTAGAGTCAGAGAGTCATAGAGATGTACAGCATGGAAACAGACCCTTTGGTCCAACTTGTCCAAGCTGACCAGGTATCCAAACCCAATCTCGTCCCAACTGCCAGCACCTGTCCCATATCCCTCCAAACCCTTCCTATTCATATAACCCTTCCAGATGTCTCTTAAATGTTGTGATTGTACTAGCCTCTACCACTTCCTCTGGCAGCTCATTCTATACATGTCCCACACTCTCACCCTTTCCCCTCTCACCCTAAACCTAGGCCCTCTAGTTGTGGATTCCCCCACCCCAGGGAAAAGACTTTGTCTATTTATCCTAAATACCCCTCATGATTTTATAAACCTTGATAAGGTCACCCCTCAGCCTCCGATGCTCCAGTGAAAACAGCCCTAGCCTATTCAACCTCTCCCTATAGCTCAAATCCTCCAACCTTGGCAACATCCATGTAAAGCTTTTCTGAACCCTTTCAAGTTTCACAACATCTTTCTGATAGGAAGGAGACCAGAATTGCACGCAATATTCCAACAGTGGCCTAACCAATGTCCTGTATAGCTGCAACATGACCTCCTAACTCCTGTACTCAATATGCTGACCAATAAAGGAAAGCATACTAAATGCCTTCTTCACTATCTTAGCTACCCGCGACTCCACTTTCAAGGAGCTATGAACCTGCACTCCACAGTTTCCAACAATGGGGACAATATCTCCTTTCAATTCTGTCTAGAACCCTCATGATTTTGAATGCCCTGAGCAGCTCTCAATCTTCTTTTCTTCAAGAAGAAAAACCCATCTTCTCCAAACTATCCAGGTAACTGAAATTGTTTAGCCCTTACCATTTACATTCATCTCTTCTGCAACCTCTCTAATGTCTTTATATTCTTTCTGAGGTGTGATACTCAAAATTGGACACAATAGTACAATTAAGGCCAAACCAGTGTTTCAGACATGTTTATCATAATTTTCTTGCATGAATGACTAATTTATTGAAATTTATATTGCTCTCACCATATAACTGGAGTTCCCCTTCAAACCACTCATCATCCCAACTTGGAAACAGTTTGCTGTTCTTTCAGTGCCACTGGATCAAAATCCAGGAACTCCCTCCCTCACAGCATTGTAGGTCTACCACTGTATCAAATGAACTGCAGCACAAAACCACCTTCTCAAGGACAGTTAATGGGCGATATATGCTGGCTAGCTAATGATGCCCACATCTCAAGAGTGAATTAAATTTTAAAAAATAGTACTTTAAAAACATAAATTTTAATGAAAAACTAGATATTTACTTTTACAGACTCCGTAGGATGATACAGACTTTCTAGCATGTCCCCCATTTAAGTTTACCTTTTGCTGCCTTCTTGCAACATTTTAAATGCAAACACTCGCACACTCTCCCAAGAAGTTCACAAACTCAGCTTCTCGCTGGAGATTCTTAGCAAGTTGCTGTGAGAAACCAGTACATAAATAAATGCTGTTCTACCTCGTGGGGTGAGATCAGCAGCTTTGGCTCAAGGTGTATAAATCTTGAAAGAGCAGCAACACCAACATGTTTCACAAAGTCAAAAGTCACATGCCACCAGGTTAAAATCATAAGTTCATCACCTGATGAAGGGACAACGTTCTGAAAACTTATGATTTCAAATAAAGTTAGATTAGATTAGATTAGATTAGATTACTTACAGTGTGGAAACAGGCCCTTCGGCCCAACAAGTCTACACCGATCCGTGGAAGCGCAACCCACCCATACCCCTACATTTACCCCTTATCTAACACTACGGGCAATTTAGCATGGCCAATTCACCTGACCCGCACATCTTTGGACTGTGGGAGGAAACCGGAGCACCCGGAGGAAACCCACGCAGACACGGGGAGAACGTGCAAACCCCAGTCCAACACCAACACTTCCACATCATGTTTCACAAAGGCAGCACAATAAGCCCAATTGAATCTGGATGACTAATAATTGAAATGTTTATCTGAGTTCCAATACTGAGTTAGGTAGTGCCCATATTTTTGACATTACAGTCGCCTTTTCACCTTCAGTGCTGTGCATACATCTTTCAGCTGCAGAAAATTCTTTGTCTAGGACATAAGTACAGATGTTGCAAATGTGTGGTAGAAGCATACAGTTTGGCTGATTGTGATATCAGTCACCTCACAACGTTAATTTGACTCCATCAGTGCCATTTAAAATTGAATGCCTCAGCGAATGCACTGTCTTAATTACACTAAGCAACAAGAAGGGCCATGCTGCCATTGGCATCTAAGGCAATCATCAACTTTCAGATTAGTCATTGATTGCTTCCTATCATTTTTGTTCATAGAATGGTTTGAGGTTTGTACACTATTTGTACATTATTTAATGTGATTGATGTGCATATGGGATGGTATTGAATGTAGTGAAATCCTTGTGTTTTCATGCTGAGTTCTGCTTTGACTGTGAGAATGTGCAGCAGTTACTCAGAGGAGGTCAAACTGCTTAAAGTGGGAGGACATGGATTCAGAGAAGGGCTATCAGTACAAATCCCAGGAGATTTAGGAAGAAATTTTATGACCTCATTCTAATCCAGGAACTGGATATGTGATGTCTCCATTCCACTAACAATGTTCTCGCTGAAGTCTGCTGTATATTATAGGCTGACTTGTAGCCACTGAGCGGGGAAAGTGTGGCATGTCAGCATCTGGAAATATGCCTCCAGCCATAAATTTTTCATGTTGGGTTTCTTCCATAAAAGAGCAGGGGTTATCACCAAAATCTCATAGTTTGCTGTTCGGTGAGAGAGTTGACTGACATTCTGATAGAAAAAGAGGACAAAATGTTAGAGTCTTTATTTTCAGAGAAAATCAGTAAATGTGAGCCTGTGGCTTTGACAGGATACCAGGCTCCCCAGTGGTTCAGGTTGCACAGATATTCCTTTGTGTGTGCCTCATCTACATTCAGAGATGTCCCCTGCCCACAAAGGGCTTTATTCCTTCAATGTTCAGCAGCTTAAGGGCATGAAGTCACTGGACACATCATCCAGAGTCAAGAGAGTGGTGCTGGAAAAGCACAGCAGGTCAGGCAGCATCCCAGGAGCATGAGTGTTGATGTTTTGGGCAAAAGCCCTTCATCCGGAGTCCAAGGCTTATGTTCTGGGGACATGAGTTTGAATTCCAACATAGCAGATGGTGAAATTTGAATTCAGTAAAAGAAGTTCCAAAATAAGTTTAAGAGCCTGATGGTGATCATGTAACCACTAATGACTATTGTGGTGACCATCCAATTCTGTAACATCCGATGGTGGAAATAAATTTTCCATCCATGCTTGGACTAGCCTACAGGTCACTCCAGACCAACAGCAATGTGGTTGACTTTACATTGCCCTTCATTGAGCAATTAGGGATGCCTACCCACTGACGTCCACATCTCATGGGCAAATAAAAAAGAAGTTGGTGTGCGATCCTATTCAGCAAATTACGTGGCTAATGGTTATGAACTATATTAGTCGGCAGTGTCATCAGCATTTCATCCACTAGGAGAGACCAGAAGGTGACTACTGGATGACATTGTTTAACTGCTGACCTTGTAACTCATGAATGCACAATCTATACAGCAACATCATGCATCTAACAAGAGTTTTGCTGGCACATGAATTATCATCAGCAGACCACTGGAATGCTTCAGCAATGGTCCTGCTGCCGAGGTTGTTCTAGAAGAGCAAAATACTGAAATAAATGTTGCCACAAACATTCCATGATGACTTTATCAAAACAATTATCTACCTTTCCAGACAAAATTCACCTTTGCGCATTCTATCAAGGTCATTCATGTGTTTTTCATTGGTCTAGTGATTTGTGTGCATTGCTACAACAGTGGTCTCTGCTTGGCTGGCAGAAAATTGCTGACTTTCATGAACGATACTAGAGATAACCTTAGAAAATGGCCGAATGCAGAACCATCCCTTGAAGACCTGGCTTTGGATTGCAATGTTAAAGTGGGTGGAAGCAATCCTGGATGACTGACAGGTCACAGCAAACTGGCACTGCAGCAAGGTGAATGTTGTGATCCTGAGGAAGAAGCACAACTTTGTGCTCCGTGGAGCCACTACTACTCTCTCAGTGTGGTGCTTCAGCAATCTTGATAATCTCCAGGAGGACAAATCATTTTATGTCTTTGAAATTCTGCAAGCTCTTGAGAACTGGCATCAGGAGTTCTGATGGTGGCAGTCTCAGCTTGCATGCCAACTAGTTGCATTTGCTCCGCAATGAGCTGAATTTTCATGACTGCAGTTTAAGTTTCCACTGAAGTACTTAGTTCTTGCAAAGCTTCTTCTTCGTTTATGGAGGCCAGGGCATCGACCAGCAGATGCTGTATTGTTGTTTGAATCTGAAAGCGTTTTGATGTTGAACCCCACTTCTAGCAAAGTACTGTGTAAAATTGGTGTTGTAGTTCACCATGGTTATTGTCAATGATATTTTGGCTTTATGATATATGCTAACCAATCAACAAACCATTTCTGTGGGCATATCTATCATCTTTTTCTTCACCTGATACCTGCACTACGTAATACTCCATTAGAGATGTCACAGAATGCTGCATTGCCAAAGGAAATATCATTTGGTCGGGATGTTATGCCAAGGCCCTATTTATGTTTCTAGATATACCTAAACACAATATTTTGGAAAAGAGCAGTGGAATTATCACTGACATTTAGGCAAAATTTGAGTCCTACAGTTTATATCACAAAAATCTGATTATCTGGTCATGATTATATTTCTGTTTGTGGGAGTTTCCTGTTGACAAACTAGGCATCATGTTTCTTGACAGTGATTACCCTTCAAATATAATTCTTTGGCAGTACAATTCTTTGACATATCTGGTTGAAAGCAAGCTATATAAAGTTCATCAGCTTTAAAAATGTTTTTTTTTAACATTGTGAATATAATGCATGTGCATTTCCAGTCTTAATTTTTCATTACAAAAATGGGAAATAAGAGGTGGGGGCTATTCTCAAATTTAGGTGGAAGCCAGTTTTTACCAATTGTTTTTGTTAAATCTGAAGAAGGGTTCTGGTCTAATTATTCTGGATATTCAAAGGAAAGTTGATAAACTCACTTTAAGTAACCCAGCACATATATTCACCCTGTCTAGAATTAACTCTGTATGACTAAGTTTCATTCAAAATTGTAGTTCAGGATTCACGTTTTGCTTACCTTCCCCTATTCTGTACTTTCTTAAAGGAGGCTTTTTATAAGGAATTAGCAAATCTTTACAAATAAATTTGTTCCTCAGTTTATTTACCATTCACTTTGTTCAGCTCACATCTACTTCTTCATTAACATTAACACGGTGAAGAAGTTATGCTCATGACCATAGCATTACCTTTGACCACATTTATTTTTGCTGTTTTTAAACTGTAAAACCTATCCACCTGGACTAAATAGAGTGACATAAAATCCACCCCAGGTGAAATATTTGTGGTTTACAGACACAATGAAAGGTGTCAAGGAGATGATTTTTCTTTCAAGCTAGTCACACCTGTTATCAGTGTCCAAGTTGCAATAATAAACCAAAATATTTGCAAATCTTTACTAGCAATCTGGAAGACTTAGCTTATACCTCAGGGCTAATGAAGTAGTACAACTCTAAGATTACAAAACAGACAGGATGATGAAAGAGTCACAGTGGACTATTCAATTGCAAAATATTTATCACAGAAAGTTTTAACCGACACAAAAATCAACATGCATTAAAACAACCTATAATATGTTATTTTATCTTATTTCCAGCTTTTCCTTTTTCATCTAAAGGCAATGTTTATTGTGTCTTCTGATGAGTTAGAGAAAAATTAGATGTGGGCAGTGCAGATTGTGTTGTGCGTATGCACTTTAAAAAAAGTTGATAAAGCACCAGGTATTAGATTTATTAACAAAACTGAAACTCATGGGACTAAAAGTACAGAAACAGCATGGGAACAAGATTGGTTCAGGAACAAGAAATGGGGGTTATGGTGACTAGCTGCACTTTGGATTGGAGGAAGGTATAGAATGGAGTGGTATATGATTTACAATGGTACAATATAATTGGAAGCTTCAGTGTGAAGACGTCTGTGTCCAGTCAGTGCAATAAGACATGGACAACATCCAGGCTTAGGCTGTTAAGTAGCAAGTAACATTTTTGCCATGTAGGTCATAGGCATGACTATCTCCAACAAGAAAGAATATAATATTACTCCAGATGTTCAATCATTTCACCATTGCTTAATCCCAATCTGTCTAAATCCTGGGTGTTGCCATTGACCAGAACTGGCCTGGACTAGCCATACAAAAACTGTGACTACAACAGCAGGTCAGAGGTTAGGGATGGTGCATGTGTAACTTATCTCCTGTCTCCCCAGTGCCTGTGCACCATTTACAAGGCATAAGCTAGGGGTGTGATGGATTTCTCAACATTTGCCTAATAAGTGCAACCCCAATAACACTCAAGAAGCTTGACACATCCAGAACAAAGCAGCCCAGTTGATTAGCATCCCAACTAACATCTTCAACATTCAGTTCCTTCATCACTGATGTAAAGTGGCAGCTGGCTGTATTACCTATAAGACACAGTAGAAATTCACCATGGCTCTTCCGACAGCACCCTTGACATCTAGCACCTGAAGGATAAGGACACCAGATGCATGTGCAGAAGCATATGCCAGCAGCATGAGACGCCAACAGCTCCCCTTCACTGTCACCAGGAAAAATCCCAGAAACCTCCCTCCTAGCAGCAATCTGGGTGCCCCTACATCCCAGAAATGACGGTCTTTCAAAAGGCAGGTCACTGCCACCTTCTCCAGAGCAATTAGGAATGGACAATAAATGCTGGCAAAGCCAATGATGCTCAGATCCCATGAACAAATTTTAGAAAAAATGATAACTGCTTGTTTTATGTATATGGACGACTTGTACAAGACACAAGGGGAAACCTGCAGATAACACAAAATGTGGAAGTAAACACAGAAGAACAATGTACATTGGCTTCAAGAGTACACAGACTGTCTGGTGAAATTTAATGCAAGAATAATGTATGTGATGCATGTGCAGAAACAATGCTTGCTAAATGATACAATTTTAATGATAACGTGAAAAGAAGGAATCCTGAAGATGGTTCTGCCCTTTGAAGGTGGCAAATAGTTTAACAAATAAATTATTCAAGAATAAGGAATCCTGAATTTTATAAATAGAGTCATAGAATATATAAGCCTGTAGGGGGTGTGTTCTAATAACCTAAACAAAACACTAATTCGGTCCCATTATAAGACTTGAGTCAAATTGGGGAGCCATGATTTAGGAGGACACCAAGGTTTGGAAGATGGTAGAGAAGACATTTACTAGAATAATTCCAAGAATGCAGGGTTAAAGTTATTTAGATAGGAAAGTGAAACTTGGAACAGACAAAGTGAAGAGAATACTTAAGAGAGGTAGTTAAAATCATGGAGTCTTTAGGTCGAGTAGGTAATGAGAAATTGTTTTCATGGTTGAAGGGCCAACAGCACGAGGGTTCAGATTTAAGACAATTGGCTAAAGAAACAAAAACAACATGAGATAAATGTTTTATAAAAACATGTCTGGTTAGGATTTGGAATACACCACCTATGGAAAAGAATCCACAGTGACATTCAGATGGTAATTGGATAAATTTAAAAGAGATAACATTATTGGGATATAGGATTTAGATAGTGGAACTAAATGCATCATTCTTTTAAATGGCTGGCATGGGTAGAATAGTCTTCTGTACTTTGTGCTGTATTTTTCTTCGATTCTACAGAAGCAGCTCATTGGTATCTGATGATAGAGGAGATGATGGTCTCATGGTATTATCACTGGACTGTTAATCCAGAGACCCAGAAAATATTCCGGGGACTGAGGTTCAAATCCTGCCATAGCAGATGATGGAATTTGAATTAAAAAAAAATAAATCTGGGATTTAGAGTTAACAATGGCTATGACACCATTGCTGATTGTCAGGAAAAAAAATCATCTAGTTCACTAATGTCCTTTCGGGATGGAAGTCTACAACCCTTATCCAGTCTGGCCTAAATGTGACTCCAGACCAATGGCAATGTCGCTGACTCTCAACTGCCCTCTGGGCAAATAGGAATGGGCAATAAATATTGGCCCAGCGGTGCCACCCACAACTATGAATAAATAAAACAATTTCTTATCTTCGTTTGGTAGTCTTTATGTGTCAACCAAAAACATTTGTGGCAGGACTCTATTTGGTTATGGTGAGAATTATAAACTAGAAACAGTATTATATAGATAAGTGTAATGTTATGAACTTACAGTTAAAATAAAACAGGGAGATTACAAGATTAATAGAAACATACCAACCAAGTTGGAACAGGAGGTCCATTAGGACATGAAACTGATGTTTAGCTGTAAATAAAAAACCTACTTGGAAAATCGAATTAAGAGTGTACATTGACCAAGTGTTATCTTGAGAAATATCAGATTTTGAAAAGTAAACTGCAGAAAGAAAGTAGCTAAGTTATAAAATGTGCAAAGAGCTAACGTGATGAAAGGGGGATGAGATAATAAAACATGATTGTAGACACAAAAAGCTGGAATATTTCTTGTTTCCAAGAAGATTGAGTGTTGGAAGTTTTGGATCTGTAATAGCATCACTAGTCAGTCCTGGAAGTAAGTTTAACTTCCTCTATGATGTGGAGTGTGTGGGCAATTAGCCTAAATGTGTGCCACTTTAAATTTTTTCACGCAGTAATTCAAAGTGACCATTCAGGCCTCTATGGGAACTTTCAGGCTGCTGCTTAGTCTCAAAGTTGTAAAGAGAGAAAATTGGGCACAGAGCAACATGATGGGAAATTAGAAATATCATGTAACATGGTCAGTGAATGCTATGAGAGCAAAAGGTCCTATGTTCCAATGAAATGTTGAGTGAGGAGAGAAGATTTTTGCCAGGGATCAGTGAAAGGCTAATCATACATGATAATACATGATGATACTTGACAAGCTGCATGACCTTGAATGAGTCCTGTGAACATTCCTTCATGGGCTGAAAATGGCAGCTGCAGCTTGTTTTTCTGTAGCTGTGTTTTCTGTACTTGCCAACAGTTTTGTCTTCTGTAGCTGTTTCCTGTGCCATGCTGTTTGTTACACGGCATAAGAGAAAGAGTTTCGTTCCAAGTCATCGGACTTCACCTTGGACCAGGATTGTAAATAGTGCCTGGAAAAACTTAAACCTCTAGACCAGCCATCAGTCGAGGGGTATCCGATGGGCAGAAGGACATGAGGCTTAATGTTTTGTTTTCCTTCCTTTTTCATTTGTTATTATTACTGAATAAATGTTCCTTTCTTTTCTCATCTTTTAATATTACTGAATAAATGTTCATACTTAAGTAAATTGCTGTTGTCGAGCCTTTAACCAAATCTGAAAAGAATCACCTGGATACACCCTGTGATCCAAGACAACACTCCATCAGCATCAGTCACCTCATGCACACCAACATCCAGAGATGTTTTGGCATTAGACATGTACCAGCTTCCTCGCACCCTCATGTCACATTTCTGATCGACTTGCATGACAGTCCAGCACTTCCAATGCTGCTGTCAGGACACTTTGTGAATAGGGACAGACACCCATCTCATGGGTTTGACCAGGGCTCACTCACGGGATTCTCATTTGGTCTGTTAACACTCACTCACTTTACAGCTCCTTGAATGCTCACAACATCCCTGACTGGCTTACCTTGTCCTTTAGTTCTTTGCCCTCTCAGCTAGAGCTTAAATACTCATAATACTTGTGTCTTGATGTGCCTTTTAGCACAGAAATGCCATTAAACACAACCTGTCATGGTTTTCAGTAGAGGTCTGTTAAGGGAGTGGAAGTGTTGCTGTATGACATTGTGTAATGTCAACCTCATGCCTGTTCAAAGTGACAGCAGCCTGTGCAGCATTTGCACTTCATATGCTTCAACCAAATGGCTATGTCTCAAAGTCTAAGAAGACTAGTCCTCAGACAAATTAAGGTAGATACTCTTCAATCAGGGGTATCAACACAGTAAGTCAAGGACAACCTCTGATACTAGTCCGTGGTTTGGCTCAGTCCCTTCACAGTCCAGGGAGTGGGTCACAGTCACCCTACAGTTCCAATGCAAACAATCCAGGGAATTAAGGCAAGACAGTCAGATTGTTGCACACAGATCGGTCAAGGGTCAGGTCAGTCATCAGTCAGGATTGTCCATCCAAATTGATCAAGTGGGTGGTCATATGCAATTGTGAGGCCTATCCACCAGAAGTCAACTGGGGCTTATCAGAGACTATTTCTTCACAAGGAAGTTGGGGAATTTAATAATGGGGATTGGTGGCAGATGTTTGGCATGCAGAGGGATAATAATTGTGAAGGGTGTTGATTCAACATGCAAGGGATTAAGATAATAGAGCATGGAAGGAGCTGAGGTAATGTAAGAGAAGGTGGTCATTGACAGTCAGCACCATGCAGGCTTTGAAGGGTTTAACAGTGTATGAATATCTCTTGCATGTTGACTCAAATGCCTGGAGCTTGGGGATCAACAGTTGGATAGACAGGTTGGGTGGGAACCTAGGGAAATTGAAAATTAATGTGGTTGGCTGGGAAGGCTACCAAGAAGGTAATATGTACATTTGGGAGTTTACCAAAGTTAGAGGCCAAGCCTGCGAATAACTATGTAAAGTGCTATGACGCAAATAGCAAATGCACACTGCATCTGAAATTAATGCTCCTACACTTGGAATGGATGGGATAAGTGTTTAATTCTGTGATGGAGTGGGTTTCATTTTTGAGTGATGTGAGGCCTGTCAAAAAGCAAGAGCATTATATAGATACCCAGACAGTATAGGTGAAAGACATCTACAAGCACTAAAAGCTGAATGTGAACCTTAGGCATCAGTCTACGGTGTGGACTCCAAATCCTGACTCCTAAGAACTTTGATCACATCATGCAGCATCAGGAATTGATCACACTCATGGCTGTGATGCACAAACAATATACTGCAGCCTAGAATGAATCACCCAAGTTGCCAAATTTATAACTTTCTAAGTTACCATAATGTGTACATGGTGCAGAAGCGGCTCACACCTTGGACCATAAGACATCATCAGCATCTGCATTTCTTTGGTTTATTTAAGATGGTTGTGGTTATTCAAGGTCAATCATCTCAGTCCCAGGACATCACTTGCAGATTTCCTCAGGGCAGTGCCCTTGGCTCAACCATCTTAAGCTGCTTCATCAAGAGACTTCCACATACTAGGAGTTACAAATATTCACACACAGGCAAAAGGAATATAGTCATACATTGCACCTTTATCAAACAAAAAGAGATCATAAAGACTTCCAATCGCTGCTACATTCCAAAGGCAATACCCTTACTAATCAGAGTCTCCCTGCCTGGTCTGAAAACAAAAATCGACAGTTAAGTGTTCCTTCTGCATCTCCACACCAATGATAACTAAACTGATCAGCACCCTATTCTCATGCTGCATAAATTATTACACACTCTTACAAATCTGTTTCTTGCTTCCTAGATGAGTGCAAGATGAAAAGCTTTCATTTACGATATCGTTTATATCAATATATAATATAATTTATATCATTTTACAAATTTTAACTTCAAATATTTATGATTGCTAAACTCAAATGTCAACAAATTGAATCATGATATGAGCCATTAAGAACAGGGAAGTTTGAATTTTTTTGTTTCTCTTTTGAAGGTCATGGATGGGTTGCAGTCAGGCCAGCAAACGTGGGAAACAGTTCAGGAGCAGCCAAAGGAGCAACTAGGCGCTGATGTGGGCTGTTTAAAAGACCTTCCTCGGTCATCATGGTCCTTTAACATATTTGTATTTGTCCTTTAACCATTATGAAGAATCTGACAACTGATGTCTCAGCTTCCATTGCAGAACAGAATGAAGCCATCAGACAGGCAAATGTTGCAGTGAATACTCTGCTTGGGGGTCATTCAATCTCTGCATGTTATCATGTAGCCATGTGGGCAGCACGGTGGCACAGTGGTTAGCACTGCTACCTCACAGCGCTAGAGACCCGGGTTCAATTCCCGACTCAGGCGACTGACTGTGTGGAGTTTGCACGTTCTCCCCGTGTCTGCGTGGGTTTCCTCCGGGTGCTCCGGTTTCCTCCCACAGTCCAAAGATGTGTCAGGTGGATTGGCCATGCTAAATTGTCCGTAGTGTTAGGTAAAGGGGTAAATGTAGGGGAATGGGTGGGTTGCGCTTCGGCGGGTTGGTGTGGACTTGTTGGGCCGAAGGGCCTGTTTCCACACTGTAAGTAATCTAATCTAATATGGAGGTGCTAGTGTTGGACTGGGGTGGAAAAAGTTAAAAATCACACAGAACCTGGTGTTGTATGATTGTCACCGCGTAGGTACAGTTTGGTACCTAGCAGGTTTAGACTCGCTCCCTTGTGTTTGCAGATATTCTTGATCAAAGGATTTTACAGGGTAGTGTAACAGTCCAAAACTCCCTAAATGCAGGAAAGGTTCCATGGATTTGGAAAAGATGTGAACATAACATCTTTATTTAAAGAGAGAGGGACACAAAAAGGATAAACCTGAAACCAGTTAGTTTAACAAGTATAGTTGAGAAAATGATAAGATTCATTATTAAGAAAGTAATGACTTGACATTTGGAAAGTCATAATACAATTCATTAGAGTCAGCATGGTTTTATGAAGGGTAAATCATATTTGACTCATTTGCTAGAGTTCTTTGAAGTCAATAATAGGGATCCTGTAAATGGAGTATATCTGGACTTAAGGCATTTGTTAAGGGCCGCACAAAAAGCTAATTCACGAGGCAGGGTCACATTGAGTTACAGTAATTTATTACCTTGAGTAGAGGATTTGCTAACCAACAGAGAGCAGAGAGTTGGGATAAATGGATCTTTTTTGGTCGGCAAGATGTAATTAGTGAGGTATCACAAGGTTCGGTCCTTGGGCCTAAACTATCCACAATCTATTTAATGACTTGGATGTGGGGATAAAAAGTACTACAGCAAAATTTGCAGATGACACCAAGATAGGTGGAAAACAAGTTGCAATGAAAAATTTTTAAAAATTACAAATTTACAAATAGTTTTGATGAATAGGCCAAAATTTGGTAGGTGAAGATTAACATGAAAAAGTGTAAAGTTATCCATTTGTTTGGAAGAATCAAAGGCAAGTTATCCTCTAAATGGAGAGAAACTTCAGTGTGCAGCTGGATGTCCTCATACAGAAATCACAGAAAACTAGTGTGCGGGAACAACAGGTAACAAGAAAGCAACTGAATTTTGGCATATATTACTAAAGAAATAGAGTATAAAAGTAGGGAAGTACTCCTGCAACTGTACAAGGCATTAATGAGACCACACCTGGAGTACTGCATACACGTTTGGTCCTCTTACATAAGGAGGGATGGATTTGCATTGGGCTGATCATATCAACTCTGTGGTTCCAGGTAAATAGATTTGAGAAGACATGTTATACCATCATACAACACAGAGAAAAGTACAAGAAGATAAAAAAAAAGGCCCCTGTGGTAGAGGTGGCAGAGTTTCCCTGTTATCACTGTGATAAAACACATTCTTGGAATTTATATGTCCTTACCCGGATCATTACTTAGAAACTAGTGTGGTCACAGTAAAGAATTTAGGAAGTTTAGTGTTGGTGTCCAGAAATGTTGGGCTGGGACTAATTTATTCCCTAACCTTAAAGTAAATGATTGCAGTTCTACTCACACAAAAATGAAAGATTTTCTGAATCATTTTCTCCTGCAGTCTCCTTACATGCTGCTGCTCAGATGACTCGATGTGTGGTACAAATGGAAGGACTGTGCCATTTTTTCCAGAAAATTACAATTAATGTCGACAAAAAGGTTTCCTCCGGGTGCTCCGGTTTCCTCCCACAATCTAAAAATGTGCAGGTTAGGTGAATTGGCCATGCTGAATTGCCCGTAGTGTTAAGTAAAGAGGTAAATGTAGGGGAATGGGTCTGGGTGGGTTGCACTTCAGCGGGTCGGTGTGGACTCGTTGGGCCGAAGGGCCTGTTTCCACACTGTAAATAATCTAATCTAAAAAAAACCAATGTCGACCCCGATATGCATATTCCCCTTCAGCCTTTTGTTTACTTAGAAGTGAGCAAGAAGCTTATCCATTCCCCAAGGCCGGCCTGACAATTAGGTTTGGGCCTTATATCAATGGGTAATTGAAATCTCTCTCCCTGATGATTAACTGCCAGATTCCAATTTTTATTCTGAGAAACATATTATCAATTTCAGAGACTAAGAATATACTTGTACAACTACAAGGAAAATGACTTGCATTTTCTGCAAATATGTGTTTGTATATGCATATATGTTATATGTTCTGTTCTTTGCAACTGAGCCCTCTACTATTTGGAATTATATAAAAACATAAGAACTGGGAGCAGGAGTAGGCAATTCAACACCTTGAGCTTATTCAGCCAGTTGATGTCATGGCTGATCTCATCTTGGTCTCAACTCTATTTTCCTGCCTGTGCTCGATAACCTTTCAACCCTTTACAAATTAAAAATCTGTCTCCTTAAAGGTACTCTATATCCTGACCTCCACTGCACTCTTGGGGAAGTGAATTCAACAGAATCATGACTCTATGAGAGAAGTAATTTCTCCTCATCTAGCTTTTTAAATCTGCTATCCCTTATCCTAAAACTATGATCTCTCATTCTAGATTCCACCATTTGAGGAAACATCCCTTCTCCATTTACTTTGTCAATCCTCTTGTCTACCTCAGTTCGATTTCCTCGCATTCTTCTGAAATCCAAAGAAAATCTGCCTAAACTGCTCAATCTCTCTTCAAACGCCAAAAAGTCTCATTTCTGGAATCAATCTCATGAACCTCTCTTGAATTACCGCTAATGCAATTTAATCCCTTCTCAAGTAAGTATTTGTAAGAGTTTTAACATGTAGATACATATAACATTTTTAAAAATGAAGAGTTAAAATGTTAAGATTACATTTCAATCATGGTTTGTTATAATGTAGATTTTATAAAATAAGAATGTTTCTAAAAGATTGGAATTAACTTGAAATTTAATAGTATTTTTCGAATCTTGCAGACAGCAAGATTTCCAGACAAATTTGAAAAATAACACTCCGTAGTCAGCCAGATACCAAACCTCTACTGGGGCCATTATGCCCAATAGTAGACCTTTTTAACCCCATAAGTACTCTATTCCACACAACACTGTCTTGTCTATTTTACAATGGTATTTCCAATCTCATGAGTCTGTTGAAGTATTGTAAAACAATTAGTTATAAAGCAATGATGTATTTGCTTGTAACATTAAATCTAGTTTTTTAAAAATAACGGATACATTTACAACTTATTGAGCTACTCCACTTAGGCAAACATGTTACATTGTCAAGGGTAAATTACAAAAATAATAATAAATTAAACTATTGAAGCAAATGTCTCACAAAAAGCAACAAACCTTTTACATCGAAAATGCTGAGTGTAAGGGAAAAATGGTAAGCTATCCAGCACATTAGAAAGAGGGCAAGTGTAGAGAAAGTTAAGAAAATGATGCACTTAGCAGCAGGAAAAGGAAACCAGTCATTTTTCACAAAAGAGAGGAAATCACAATCAGACTTCACACAGAGAATAACAAAGTCTGAATGGAACACAAATGGCCTGTGACCACATTGCTCTGATCCCCCACTTTAATACAACAAATGCACAAATCCCCAGTGAGCTTTTGTTGTGTAGATTGTCTTTTCACTGCTTCATACAGGTGTCATCATTTTTATCCTTTTACTTTCTTCAAACATAAATTTATAGATAATGACACAATAGAAATGTTTTAGATGTTTGACAGCTTCAAGCTTAATAGAAATGTATATTATATGTCATGGTTTTTAGCTGCAATGCCATCTGAAGCACTAACGAATTCAATTGCTCCAAATACATTTAATTTTGTAAATATCAATGCAAGCACACACAGTGTTTCACTACACTAGTTTCTACCCCCTCTACACTCTCATCTAAGCTGAAGTACATTGCAAACTAGAATAATTTTGTTCGGATACTAGTGAGGCAAAGTGTTTCAAATCCACTCTGATGGCCTTGCACATTGAGCTTTAAGACCAGATTTGATTGAAGTAATATTTTCTACTTTATGTTGAGCTGTTTTTGATTTAATCTTTCCATTCTAAAATGTAAGAATTATAAATAATGTTTAAAGATTTGAATCTTAAAATACCTTTTTCTTGCCTTTGCTGTAAGAATTCATTTAAAATACTTGTAATTAATCTTACACATTTGTTTTGGAGACACCATTACCAGCCACAAATACACATGTGGCAAGTCTACAATACTGAGCCAAACTGTATATATTTGTGCCTAAGGTTCATATAAGTTAAAATAGCTAACTACTTACTTATTTGGACAGGACTTTTGACCACCATATTACTTATATGCCTACCTGTATAAATATAAACAGAAACATAAACCTGCTAGATAGAACAAGTGAAGAGGATAGTGTAAATAAGCAGTATTTTCTTTTCTCGAGCTCAGTGATAAGAATTCTGAGTAGAGTTACAAATTCCACAAAAAATACCTTGTTAACAGATACAACAAAAAAAAATTATGTACAGAACAACCTTAATTATCTGAATGAGACGGGCGGGGAGTATTGTGTTCGGACAACTGATCATTCGGATAATCGATCTGATTGTAAACAAGCGGTAATTTATGAGTCCCGGTTATCCGGACATGTCTCGGTTATCCGGCAATGCACACCATAATGCCGTATAACTGATGACTGAATGCTGAGTTGCCTAATGCTGTTTTTACGAGACCTTGAGATCTTATTCAGATAATCCAAAATTTGGATAACTGACGTTTGGATATCCAAGGCTGTTCTGTAATCTCAGTTGGAACAGTTGCTACCAAGTTTAAACTAAAAACAAAACACTGTAGCAATTGATAATTCCAAAAGGACAAAATGCAGGCATTCCCCATTCAGTAAGCAAGCATTAATCAGAAGTTCAAAAGATGAACCTATCAATAACATAGCCACGAGAGCTGGGCAGAGGCTAGATTTTCTGACAATTGATTCTCCTGATGCCTCTCACCATCTACACTGATCAGTTTAGAAGTGTGATAGAATATGTACCAATCAAGTGAATGTGCACAGCTTCAACAATGCTCAGGAAGCACAACATAATTGAGGGCAAAACAATTTGTTTAATTACTGCAGGCTTAGTATCCACACCATTCAACTCCTGACACTGCCTGCGATACATTTGGCATAGTGCAGAAACTTGTAGGAGCGGGTGAACGGGATCAGGCCATTAGCTCCTCAAGCATATTGTGTCCTTCAATGAGATAATGACTAATTATCAAAACAACTCTTTTTGCTATCATTTCCTCATATCCTTTAATTAGTTTAATTATCGTTGATTAACAAAAATCTATCATTCAGTTTTAAAGTGATCAACGGATCAACCATCAATTTGAATTTATTGGAGATATAAACTTCTACCTTCATGTATGTATAGAGATATCTTCTAATTGCCCTCCTGAAAATATTGGCTATAATTTTTAAAAATGTCCCTTAATTCTAGCAGTATCTGTGGAGAGAAAACAGTTAATGTTATAAGGAGAAAATGAGGACTGCAGATGCTGGAGATCAGAGTTGAGAGTGTGGTGCTGGAAAAGCACAGTAGGTCAGGCAGCATCTGACAAGCGGGAGAATCAACATTTTGGGCAAAAGCCCTTCATCAAGGGCTCTTGCCTGAAACATCAATTCTCCTGCTCCTCAGTTAATGTTATATGTCCTGTAAAGTGACACAGGACTCAAAATGTTAACTCTGTTTTCTCTCCATAAATACTTCCAGATCTACTGAGTTTCTGCAGCAATTTGTGTTTGTGCTTGTTTCAGACCTCCTGCATCCCTTGTTCTATTTATCCTTTATTTCTTGATTTCCCAATTAGTCAAGATTGTTTCTCTCTATTTACCCCATTTGTTTCCCTTAATAGCTTGAAATTCTTGTTTAAATTAACTCTTAACCTTTTAAATTCTGAGACACAATTGGTATAATCTGAAAAATGTGTTGGTGGAAAAGCGCAGCAGGTCAGGCAGCATCCAAGGAGCAGGAGAATCGACTTTTCGGGCATAAGCCCTGCTTCAGGGCTTATGCCCGAAACGTTGATTCTCCTGCTCCTTGGATGCTGCCTGACCTGCTGCGCTTTTCCAGCAGCACATTTTTCAGCTCTGATCTCCAGTATCTGCAGTCCTCACTTTCTCCCACAATTGGTATAATCTCTTCTTCAACTTTGACCTTTGAAGTTCAAGTATTAGTCCCATAAATCTGTGCTGTACATTCCAACAAGATCAGTGTATTCTTTCAAAGGTTTGGTGCCTGGAAAAGTACTCACAGGGCTTCAAATGTGTTTAAACAGGATTTAGCATAGCTGTAATATTTACTATTTACTCTTGGAAATGTGAAGTGAATTTTAAAAGATCTCATGTTTCCTCTTAAGATAAATAAAATTAGAATTAAATTTTATTATCATGTGCACAGGAGTACATGAATATAGTGAAAAGTGTACAATGTTGCCATCCCTGCCACCATCTTAGGTACAAAGGTACCTAGGTACAAAATCTTAAGCACAAAGTAGAAAAGTAATTAGTCAAACCTTATAGTTCCTCTTAGTAAAAAAATAGGAAAATAAAGAAACAAAATTAAAAGGTCAGCAGTCTTTCTTAAGTGCTTAGTTATGCTAAGCTCATACTCCCTATAAGGGCTCAAGCTCCTCCGCTTTGGCCCACTCTCCGGGAAATCTCAGCTGCTTACTCTCGTCCCTGCAGCAGATGCTGGGGGACCTCCCTCACTGTCTCTTTGAGCTTGCTCTTCCTGCATTGGGTCCGATCTCTGACTGCCAAGTCCCTGGTCTGGGCACCCCAGCCGCTGCCACGATCTGGACACAATGAAGATGTCTGTGCCATCTCTGATTTGCCTTTTAGAGAAGACAAATCAAAATAACTCGTCATGTTTGCCAGCAAGGGCAGATATGTTATTGTGGTATGGTAATGTGCTACATCAATGTCACACCTTCAGCATACGTCAGCAGTTTATATGGCACACACAGTGAATGGGTTTCAATCAGGTCTCAAAGTGGTCCTTAGTCAAGTCAAGGCAGACTGTAATCAGTCAGGGAGTTCTGCTCCACTCAATATATAGTATCATACAATTTCAGTCCAATTGGTTGGGTTGCTTGGACTGTTCAGAGTCAGGAGTGTATTTTATTTAGTGCAGGGAGCTGGCCGTAGCCAGTCCTGCAGGTTCGGTCCAATTGGTCAGGTTATTAACTGTAAGTCAGTTGGGGAGCTGCACAAATATCAGAAATGGGTTCTGATTAGTCATCAGTTAGGCTGTTATTCCAAGTCAGTAAAACACAGATAGTCAAGGGGTCTGGTCGCAGAGGATGTTCTGCTGTCCTGGCAATTAGGGAAGTCATTTGTAGATTGGAGGCAGCATGCAAGCATGCAGATGGGATAACAGTTGTAAATGGGCAATGCAATGTATAAAGGAGGAAACAATAGAGTTTAGGGGAGAAAGGGGGTACTGTGTAGGGATGCTGTGTGGGAGGATATGGGGGTCATCAACAGTTATGACTTCAGGGGCTTTGATGGGGGAAGCAGTGCATAACCATGTTTGGCTTAATAAAGGTGTATGCCTAGGCTCAGGGTATAAAGTGGGGATTAATAAAGGAGGTGGATGGGATTAATCTGGGATTTAAATCAGACAGTACAAGTGAAAGACGTCTTTATCATGCAATCCTGGCCGTGGGTTGTCAGGTGCTCTCTTGTGGTACAGTGATAGTGTCCCTACCTTTGAATCAGGAGGCCTAGGCTCAAATCCCATGAGCTCTAGTGGCTTGTAGTAAAACATCCTTGATCTGAATTTAATTTATTTTAAATATCCTGGATATAAACTTCATGCATTGACTAACAATAGCTACAAGCAATCTTGACCATCATTCAACATTATAAATTAATACTAATAAGGGTGTTAAGAAGAAGTAATATTCAATCTAAGTTCCACAGTTCACAAATATATGCCAAGGTCTTTTAGCCTGTCTAAGGTCCAGCAGCTGCTAACCACACACTTTAGACTTCATAATGTGTACAGCAACTTTCCAACATGTCTTTCTTGATTAATATGAGAGGAGAGGGGAGAGATTATTGCTACCACAAGTACAATCACCTACTCTACATTTACCAAATGACTTGTGCAGCATGCATTTGAATCAGATCTACAATATTAAAACTTCACGTAGAGACTTTCCATTGCCTTCCTTGTCAGATGCCTCCATGTCCCAACATTAGGAGAACAATGTTTACATGCCATTTATGTCTGCTGCAACTAATGAATGAGGAGGTGCCTTGTTTCTGATATTCCCAAAAAAGATCCATAGAAATTATTTCCCTAGGCACAGAAGCTGTTATCATCTCTGATGTGACTGCACAAAGAGCAACAACTTATGATGAGCATGTGTCTAGTACCCCACGATTGGCAATATGGACTTTCTAGCCAGGTTTCTATGTCTTTACAATGAGGTAAAATTGGGAGACCCACAATTACTTATTTTCCATGGAACATCATGTAATGAGAGTCAATGGTGCTCTACTTTATACAGAGATGTCATCAGAATGCCATGCCACAAAGTAATAGATAATACAAATACATTTTCAACTGGAACCAATGAGAGCCATAAGATATCTCCTCAACATGAAACTTCCATCCTTGCCATGTCTGTCATTCATTGCAGAGGACATCACTTAATCCTTGGATGTTTTGCTCTGGACAACTGTAGGATACAATAAGGGTATTTGATGAATGATAAGGATCTGTGAGTATTGCAGCATTGCATTGAGTCAGTCAATTAGACAATTCATCAAAAAGAGCAACAGTATTACCATCCTACAGTGTAGCATTGTCAACCATGGTAAGCAAGACAGGATTTGTTTGGCAATTGCTTTCAATTGAACCAGTTTGGTGAAGCCATCTTTCATTGACGTAAAATGTTTTCATGCTTTCGAAACCAGCAGTACCTGTTTCATCCCAATTTTATATTCTGTTCCTCTTGGAATAAAAGGTGAAATTCTGTTGGCCATATTCATCAATTTATGTGATTCATGTATTAGAGGTGAAATTCTGTTAACCTTATTCATCAATCTATGCAACTCATGCACTAGAACAGCTAGATCCCTTTGCACCTCAGAATTCTGCGGTCATTCTCTATTTAGATGATTCTCTTTTTTATATTCTACCCGCTAAAGTGAATAATTGCACATTTTCACATATTAGACTCCATTTGCCAGATTTTTGACCATTCACTCATCTGCATATCCATCTGCAACTTCATTTTGTAATCTTCACAACATACATATCTTTCTGTCATTTGCAAATGTAGATACCATAGTTGTACTCCCCTCATCTAAGCATTAATGCGAATTGTTAAAAATTGAGACCTGAGCACAGACACCCAAGGAACCCTACTCATCATATCCTGCCATTCAGAAAAAGACCCATTTATGCATACTGTTTCCAGCCAGCCAGCCAGCCAATCCTCTATCCATGCTAGCATATTAAACCCTACAACATATGCTTCTACTTTGTGTAATAACATTTTATGAGGCATCTTGTCAACTGTATTCTAGAAAAAAGGACACAAAGAGTTCAACAATTGAACATACCAGACTCAAAATGTTAAACCTGTTTTTCTCTCTCCACAGATGATACCATAGCTACTAAGTTTCTTCAGCATTCCATGATCGTTTCAGATTTCCAGTATTCACAATATTTTGTCTTTATAAAAGTAAGATGTTATGCTTCAATTATATAGGAAACTGGTGAGATCACCTGTGCACTGGTTTGGTCTCCCAATTTAAGGAAGGAAGTAAATAGATTGGATGTGATTCAGAGATTTCTCAATTAATACCTGGAATTGGCAGTTGTCTTTTGAGACAAGTTAGGACAAGCTGGATTAGTTTACATGTTTGTTTAGGAGACAGAGGGGTGACTTGTTTAAAGTCCAGTAATGAGATCCTGAGTGATCTTGACAAGGCAGATGTGAATGTGGTCAGTTGAGTACAATGTGAGAGTTTTTAAAGTTTAGACTCTCCATTTTAGGACAAGGATGAGGCAAAGTCATTTTTTCAGGGTTGTGTAACATCAGAACTCTCTTCCTCAGAAATAGTGGTGGAGGCAGGGTAATTGAATATTCTTAAGACGGGCTAAATAGCTTTTTGTTTGGCAATGGAATCAAAGGTTATCAGGAATAGATGGAAACATGGAATTTGAAACACCAAACAGAACAGCCTTGAGTAAATTGAATGCCACAACAGGGTCAAGGGGCCAAATGTCATTCTTCTGCTCTGAACATAAAATATAAAAGACAACTTAGCTTTTTGTATAAAATATGTAACAGTATAAATGTACATTTGTAACACTGTAGATTCTCTAAGCTCCTGCTCAGTTCAAAAACGTACAAGGCTTGAGTACATTATTTATCTTGCAGAGAATGTGTTCCTGCATATGAATATATGCTGCTCCTACTAAGCATAAATGTGACATGTTACAAATTTGCCTAATTATCTTAATTTGGCAGTAGTGTTGCTATTGACATCCTCAGGATTGTTCAGCAAATGTGGACCAATCATGGAATTACAGTTAATAGTAGAAATTTTGTTTTATGCTTTGCAAGTGCAGGCTAGTTGAATATGGTCTGTACTCTTCCTGTTATGAATAACCTTCTGAAGAAATATGATGTTGATGCAATTAACCCATCACTGGAGCATACAGTTTATGCACCTGGCACTTCAATTCATTATGAGAGTCATTAATAAATATGGTGGATCACTGGGTCATAACACAGGACTTTGCAGGAAGAAAATGAAACACAGTAAGTTAATGTACAGGTACCGCAAACCACTTAGAAGTTAAACATCATTTTTGCTTTAATTAGAAGAGGTTTGGATGATAAGAAAAAAAGGTGTGAGCTTATGCACTTCGTCAGGAAGAATATATGAACTTATTGTTATTTAAATGAAGAAAGATTGCAGAAAGCATCAACACAGGAGGAATTTGTGGGCCATCATTCATAAATCACAAAGGCTAGCTTCCAAGTACAGCAAGTAAGAGGGAATGAAAATGGAATGTTGATCTCTATTTCAAAAAGAATGGGGTATAAAATTTGGGACTTCTTTCTAAAACTCTACAAGTCATACTTAGAACATAGAACAACGAACTATACAACAAAGGAATGGGCCCTTCAGCCTACAATGTTGTGCAAAGTATGATGCCAAATTAAACTAATCCCTTCTCCATGCTCTTGGTCCATATCCCTCCATTTCTTGCATATTCATGTGCTTATCTAAAAGTATCTAAAATGCCCCTATTGTATCTGCCCCCATCGTCACCTCAGCTGTGCGTTCCCAACTCCTATCACTTTTGCCCTTCATATCTCCAAATATCTCTACTTAGACAGGACTTGGAATACTGTCTACATTTTTGGTCCCCTTGTGGAAGGAAAGATATATTGGCATTGGAGGCAATCCAAATAAGGTTCACTAGATTGAATTCAGTTATGGAGGGTATTGTTTATGTGCAGGGGTTGAGTAGATTGGGCCTTGTCCTGCTTTTTTTAGAGGTTTAGAAGAATGAAAGGTGACATTATTGAAACTTATAACATTCTTAATGGGCTTGACAGATTCAATGCTGAGAGGTTGTTCCCCTTGTGTAAGAATCTAGGGCTAGTGACATAATCTCAGAGTATGGCGCCACCCAATTAAGACAGAGATGGGGAGGAATTTCTTCTCTCAGAGAGTGGTGAATCTATGGAATTCTTTACTGCAGAAGGATTGGAAAATGTCAGGTCATTAAGTCGACTCAAGGCTGGGACAGAAAGATTTTAAATCAGTGAAGCAATCAAGGAATATGTGGGAAAAGCAGGAAAGTAGAATTGAGGACAATTGGATCATCTCATTGAATGGCTCAATAGGCAAAATAGCCAACTGCTAATGCTATGTCTTAAGATCTAAGTCTTGCTATTCTTACACAGGATTTTAGTGGGATCACATGTACAATACTGTGTGCACTTTTGGATTCTATATTTAGGAAGGATATGCTTGTTTTGGAGGTAGTACTGTGAAAGTCTGCTAGATTAGTCACAGAAAAGGAACACTTTCTGAAAAGATGGATAATTTGATTTGATATTCTCTAGAGTGTAAAAGACCGAGAGATAATATAATTTGAAACATATAAAATTTCAAGTCACTTGACAGCATAGATAATGAGAGGTTGTTAGCACTTGCTGGGGAATCTAAAACATGGGGCATTGTTTCCGCAGAAAGAGATGATCATTTATGCTGAGATGAAAATTTCTTCGCTTGAACAATTGTGAGTCTTTGGAATTTTCTACCCCAGAGTGTTGTGGAAGCTGCATTGTTGAATGCATTAAAGACTGGAATAGATGGCTTTTTGATTTCTCAGGAAATCAAGGATATGGGGAGTGAGTGCTGAAAGAGAAGTTGTAGTGCACAATCAGCCATGATCATATTGAATAATGGGCCAGGGTCACCAGGCTGTACGGTCAACTCCTGCTCCTATTTCTTCTGTTCTTGTGTCACCTGTTATATTCTCATCTTGTTCCTTTAAAACATTGTGATGGGAAGTATCTAGTCTGCTAGAGATTATTTTAATGACATCCTAACATTCTTACCCAGAGAGTGACGGAGGTATGAAATGCACTAACCTCGACAGCAGTTGAGGTAGGAAACCTCACAACTTCTAAAAAATACTTGGATGAGCATGTAAATTCTCATAACATTCAAAGCTATGGGCTTAATGTGGGAAAGTGGGACTAGTGTCAGTGGTTGTACAGATTTGATGGGCTGAAGGCCCGCTTCTATACTGCATGGTTGTAGTTTCTATTTTCCTCGGTTTTGTTATTTTGCTTGTACTCACTTTGGATATTCCCTCTCCAAGATTCAATATCAGTTCCTTTGGAATATCATGTTTATTGATTTACTTAGATGAAAAATAATTATTTAACATGTCTGACATTTCTTTATTTTCACTGACCGTATCATAATGAGCAGTTTGCAAGTGACCCACATTACACCTGACCGTCTAATTTGCTATTATACTGGTTAAAATTTGGTTTGATTTTGATGTCTTTCAAGTTTCTTTTTATAATTACTTACTGTAACTTTCACTGTTTGTTCCATCAGCCTTCAGTTTTTTTAATATTGTTCTCACTCCTGAATAACTGCAGGCTTATTTGTATTTTTGATTTTTTTTCTTTTAGTTTCATTTTACTTTTGCCTTTTAATCCTCTAAGTCTGTGTGTCTTTTTGGGAAGGAAAGTTCTTGCAACTATGGCATATAATTCCATTCTGAATTCTATTTGTAAAGAAATCACGTCACATTGACCTTGACATGTTAAACCATTAGCCTATTTGCATACAAAAGCATCCATCCCCAAACTATTGAAATCCCTAGAACTGCCACATTACACTTTCCCTCTTCTTCCTCCTCAACTATATTCCCTTGCACTACACCTTGAACCCTCTGACCACCAACTGCTTGACCTGTTCTTCTCCCCAACCTTATTCAAACCCTACCACTTAGGATATAGTCCGGCTCATTATTATTAAACTGTTGTTTTCATGGTAGTCTCCTTCCTCATTTCCTTATCTTCACAGGTAGCTATTACAGGGTAAGGTTGAATAGGATTAGTGTCTGCATATTCTCATTGACTATTTAACCTGGATTTCTCCTATTCTGTACACTATCAGGTTACTCACAAGCAAAAATACAGATAAAGAGACACAACTTGAAATTTTAACACTGATCCCCTCTTCAGAAAAACTGCTAAATAAGCTTGAGTATTTGTAGGATTTCTGATCTTATTTCAGGACATCACTTTGTAGAAAAAAATAAAAAAGCAGACAATTCTTTAAAGAGCAACTTTAAATGTTGAAGTTCATGATACCATGTTGTCTTTATTGAAAGCATACAGAAACTGAGTATGCAGGCATATAAAGTAATTAGGAAGGTAAATAGTTTGTTAGTTTTAATATAAGGGGGCTGGAATACAAGATGATTGCGGTCTTGCTATATTTGTTTGGGTCTTTGATGCGACTATTCCTGAATACTGAGTACAATTTTAGTCTCCTGACTTCCAATGGGTAGCTCAGCGGTTAGCACTGTTGCCCTACAGCGCCAGGGACCTATATCCTAAGTGGTAGGGTTTGAATAAGGTTGGGGAGAAGAACAGGTCAAGCAGTTGGTGGTCAGAGGGTTGAAGGTGTAGTGCAAGGGAATATAGTTGAGGAGGAAGGGCTCTGGCCCGAAACGTCGAATTTCCTGTTCCTTGGATGCTGCCTGACCTGCTGTGCTTTAACCAGCAACACATTTTCAGCTCTGATCTCCAGCATCTGCAGACCTCACTTTTTACACCTGGGTTTTGATTCCAACCTTGGGCTAGTGTCTGTGTGGACTTTACACATTCTCTCCATGTCTGTATGAATTTCGTCTGGAAGCTCTGGTTTCCTTTTACAGTCCAAAGATGAGCTGGTTAGATGGACTGACCATGCCAAATTGCCCATAGCATCCAAGGATGTCCAGGCTAGGTGGATTGGTCATGGCAAGTGCAGGAGTGCAGGGATAGGGTGCGATGCTCTTTGGAGCGTCAGTGTGGACTTGATGGGCTGAATGGCCTGCTGCTACACGGGTAGGGATTCTTTGATCTTAGGAAGGATATACTTGCCTTGGAAACAGGGCAACAAAGGTTCACTAGATCAGGATGAGAGGATTTTCAAAAAGATTATTCATAGGGTGTGGTTATTGGTAGCTTGCCCAGTATTTATTCCCAATACTTAACTGGGTGTGAAAAACTGTTGGTGAGGCTTCTTCTTGAACTGTTCTCATCCTTATTTGAGAGATTATTCAGGATTCCTTATTTAGGATTTCTGCCCAGTGACTGTGAAGAACAAACAATGTTGTTTTAAGTCATAATGGTGTGTGCTTTGAGGGGAACCTGCAGATGGTGGTATTCCTATGTATCTGTGTCTTTTTTTCTTATCTTGCTGGGTGGCAGAGGTCATGAGTTTAAACAGCGCTGTCAACATTGCTACATCTTGAAGATGGTACACATTGCTACCACCATGTGTTGGCAGCGAAAGGTATAAATGTTTAACATAAGAACATAGGAACAGGATTTGGCCATTCAGCCAATCAACCCTGCCCTGCCATTCTAGATTATCGCTTCATGCAATTTTCCTGCACTATCTCTGTTTCCCTCAATGTCAGTAGTCTCCCAAAACCTATCGATTTCTGTCTTGAACCTGTTCAATGGTTGAGGCTGCATGACTCTTTAAGGTATAAAACTCCAAAGGTTTATATCTGATTGAAGAAATTCCTCCTTATTTCAATTTTAAAAGGCCTACCTCTTATCCTGAGATGATTTCCCTGGTTCTAGACTCACCAGCCAGGGGATACATCTTATCTTCATCCATCTTTTCATGCCCTGTAAGATTAGTATGAGTTTCTATAAAATCTCTACCTCAGAAGTAACCCCTGCAATTAGAATTCAGCAAGCACATTGGATGGGCTGTCCATGAGCAATTCATCAGATTCACAATATGTCATTTTCAAACTTCTGCCTGAGACCATCATAACATCTTATTGGTCAAAATTATGAAATATAACAGAAAAGCACCAAACCATAACATCCTAATCCAACAGCATCTCCAATACTAAATACAAAACATAAGTATTTACACTTGGGCTTTCGCTTGGTGTTGGTGCTTGTTCTAGTGCTATACTTACTATAAAAGATTTTTGAATCTCTTCATTTATTTAGCTAGATGTCAAAACATTCTGCAGCCAGTACTGTGCTCCTTGAAGGAAGATGACACTGTAAGAAGACCGTGTAATATTCACTTCCTATAAAAAGGAAAAAGACGTTGATTTTACATCTGTGTATTAAGTTAAAACTCTTTTGTTCACATACTATTTATTTTTCTTGGTAAACTAAAAGAGGATTTCATTAGCAATACATTAAGGATAATTTACATTCTCATCTAAAAAAAAGTCCTAAAATACCATTATGCAAATGTAAATTAGATACTGAAGCTTTTTTTAAGTTGATATGAAGGGTGACAAAATTCGATCCTGTATTACCCACAGTTTCGGCACTATAGATACTCTTTTGGTGCCACTATGATGCTCACATTGTGTTCTCAGAGCTCTTATCAGATTTTGGTGAGAGAATCAGCATTGTTGTGGTTCTGTTTGCCGAGCTGGGAATTTGTATTGCAAATTCGATGTAATGGCACTGTTCACCTCTATCAAAAAACCCTAGCCAGAGAAACAATAGCCAACCTGCTGGACATACAGAACAGACAACAGGACGTTGAATCTATCAACAAAGATGGCATACTCAAACTACTGGACCTGTGCCTCACAACACACTTCACATTCAACAACCAAATATATGAACAAATCCATGGGCTCACCCATCTCTGGAATGCAACACAAATTCCCAGCTCGGCGAACAGAACCACAACAACGAGCACCCGAGCTACAAATCTTCTCCCAAACTTTGAGAATCAGCATGATTGTTAGGAGTGTACAGCAGAGTATGTGAATCTGAGCATGATGAGACTGATGTGTCTGCAGGACTGCTGTTTTCAACACCACTGCTCCAGTTAACACACTGTTTTAAACGTGTGTAGTCGGAGTGCATTTAACAACAGGAAGAACGTGTGAAGTGCCGACATGTGTTCCAGGACTGGCTGCATCCCAGCAAAGCACTCTAGCACTATTAATCCTACATATGGAATTAGTCAACCTTTGTGCGCTGAAAGTTTTGCATTCGTAGGTTTTGGCATGACTTCCCTATCTATGGGTACATGTTTTTTTAGAATGACAAGGGTTGTTTATTAGTACATACCCTGAATCAATTTTAGCCAATAATGAACAAATAACAGTTTTCTGAGGGCAGGTGATTTGAATCTTTACAAATACTTTTAGACTGCGCAGTGACATTGATGTTTTCTCTGTGACTGATAGTGTGAAAGCTGTTCACCACTCTTTGGTCATGAACACGGTCAGATCCAGGTTTGTTGATCAGGTCATGTGGATGGCTCTGGCGGGATACCAGATGCTTGTTATTGCAGCTTGAAAATATTCCGTGTGAACCATCTGTTTAGGTCTATGATGACTTCTAGTCATCGTAGCTACATCAGTTTTTGCTCTACTGTACTACCTCTGCCAATGGCCTTTTCTGCTGCATGATTTGCAAAGTTGATTGAAAGATGGGGATTTCATTGTTTCCTGCAGAAAGTCACACCTCACACATGTTTTGCTACATTTGGATGTTCTTGTGATTGTATCAACTGTCAAACTTGTTCTGCAGACCTGTAAACTATGTTTAGCAGTAACATTCCTTCATTCTCATGTCAATCTTTCCAAATCTCCTTGGCACTATAAGTCATTAGCATGTCCAAATCTTTCTGGAAACCATCCAACGAGCTGGATGCAATCACCAACTCGCCAATTCTGTTTGCCAGCTCCCCATCTGGTAACTCACATAGTGAGCTGCTTTTCTCTGCATCTGTTCATGAACAGGTCTCATTATTGACTGCGGCTTGGTCTCATTATTTAAGGAAGGGTGTGAATGCTTTGGAGACAATTCAGTGAATGTTTCCAACATTGATCTCTGGAATGAACAGATTGTCTTGTGAAAGAAAGTTAAACAGACTGTTTCCATTAGAGTTTAGAAGAGTAAGTGGTGACTTAATTGACGTGTCCAAGATCCCGAACAGTTTTTACAAGGGAAACAGGAAAAGGATATTTCCTTGTAATGTAATTGAAGATGAGTCCAGAATTAGGTGGCCCTGTTTAAAATGTATGGGTTACCCTATTAAAACATTGATGAAGCAAAGTTTTTTTTCTCTCTCAAAAGGTTATATGACTTTGGAACTTCCAAAAGGCAGTAAAGGTGAAAAGATTCTTGTTAGGCAAGGGAAGCAATGGTTAACAGCAGTTGATAAGAATGTGAAATTCAAAACTCAAACAGATTAGGCATGACCTTATTGAATGGGGGAGCAGGTTCAAGCAGCTGAATGTTTCATCTCTGCTCCTGGTTCATCAGCTCAGTGTTGATGATAGTGGTCTAATAAACATTTGCTCATCAGGAATTATTTGAGAACATGTTTGTTTATTTAGAACAGTGAAATGCATCAAGTCACAAAGTCACAAAACTGACTGGCTTCTGTGTGTGTAGCTTGGCTAAAGTGAGGACTGCAGATGTTGGAGAGTCAGAGTCGAGAGTGTGGTGCTGGAAAAGCACAGCAGGTCAGGCAGCATCTAAGAGCAGGAGAGTCAACGTTTTGGGTTTACACTTTTCGATTCTGTGTGTAGCTTGCAAACATTTGCTGACCACTTGTCACAAAAAGATGCAACATTGTACATAGAGTCATAGAGACATAGAGATGTACAGCATGGAAACAGACCCTTCAGTCCAACCCGTCCATGCCGACCAGATATCCCAACCCAATCTAGTCCCACCTGCCAGCACCTGACCCATATTCCTCCAAACCCTTCCTATTCATATATCCATCCAAATGCCTCTTAAATGTTGCAATTGGACCAGCCTCCACCACTTCCTCTGGCAGTTCATTCCATACATGTACCACTCTCTGTGTGAAAAAGTTGCCCCATAGATCTCTTTTATATCCTTCCCCTCTCACCCTAAACCTATGCCCTCTAGTTATTGACTCCCCTACCCCAGGGAAAAGACTTTGCCTATTTACTCTATCCATGCCCCTCATAATTTTGTAAACCTCTATAAGGTCATCCTTCAGCCTCCGACGCTCCAGGAAAAACAGCCCTAGCCTGTTAAACCTCTCTCTATAGCTCATATGCAGCACAGAGTCCTTGAAGGTGAAATTTTGTAAAACAAGGTACAGTATACACCAATGATCACCTTAGCAAACACAATTAAAAATAAAGAACTCCATCCAATGAATGCTTTTTAAAGAATTTGTGAATGACTTCCCAATTAATATCTGATTGGTTTTATTTTTATGGTTGCAGTTATAGAAATGTCTTGAGTTCTCCAAATTAAGGTTGGTCCTATCAACAGGAAAGTTCTATAAGTTGGAGGCTCTCGTTCTGGCTTCAAGAATTCTGATCAGACCACCTGCTAAAAATCATATTTACAGCAGTTATCATCTTTCTTGGCCTGTATCTTGAAAAGGAAACTGAGAAAAGGCAAAACAAAAGATGCAATTTGCTTGTGGATGGCAGTAGATGGGGAGTAAAGCTTTCAGCAGGATGCCTTCAATATCGAAGGCTGATTTCATTTGCTTTTACTCAATGCAGAACGGTGTATATATTTTCTCCATCTTCTAAATGAGGGATCACTAAAATATGCCAACTCTTGTAAATTGCCTTGCAGTTGCAGAGCATGGTGAGCTCAGAATTGTCAGTAGCTTTGAACCTGATTGTAACAATGAACATCTTTATGTCTAGCTTCTTCCAGGTTGGAATGGACAGTACCTCTAATATAATTGTTATAGAGTCATAGAGTCATACAACATGGAAACAGACCCCTCAGTCTAACTAGTCCATGCTGAACATAATCCCAAACTAAACTAGCTCCACCTGCCTGCTCCTGACCTACATCCCTCTAAACCTTTACTATTTGGTATCTTTTAAATGTTGTAACCATGCCCACATCCACCACTTTGTCACGAAGTTCATTTCTCACTTGAACCACTTTTCTGTAAAAAAAAGTGCCTCTTTTGTCTTTTTAAAGTCTCCCTCCTCTCACCTTAAAAATGTGCCCCTGGTCTTGAACTCCCCCATCCTAGCGAAAAGATATCTACCATTAACCCTATTCACACCCTTACTAATTTTCTGGAGAGATTATAAAAATCTTGCTGGAGCTTGAGAATTGCAGGTGTGAGGAAAGGTTGGATAGGCTAGGGTCATTTTTCTTGGAACAGAGGAGGTTGAGAGGTGCCTTAATTAAGATGTACAAAATAATGAGGGCTTAGATGGAGTGGACAGTGAAGAACTGTCTCTCCTGTTGTAAAAGATTACTAGGGGGCACAGGCTTAACGCCATTGGTAGGAGGGGGTAGAAGTGACATGAGGCAAAAGATTTTTACTCGAGAATGGAGGGTGTCTAGAATTCACTACCTAACTTAGCGGTTGAGACAGAAACCCTTGACTCATTTAAAAGGAACCTGGATCTGTACCTGAAGAGCTGTAACCCGAAAGCCTACCAGCTAGGTGCTGGTAAATTGGATTGGAATGGGTGCTAATCTATCCAGTTGCCTTGGCAGGCAAAATGCTTAAATGTTGAAATTATCTACAATCCTGACTGCAAACATGTTGCCTTCTTTCTTCACCAGAGAGCTTCAAAATTTGAGTCACTGTTTCAAAATAGAGTGTATAGAAGGGAAACAAGGGCAATCAACTGAAGACCTGGATCTTAGCCGAACAAATGCATATAGAGAATGCCATAAATTCAAACAGTCTGAGTTCCTCCTGTAGCACTCAGGTGTTGGCTGACTTCTGGCTGTGCCACAATGGAATCTGAGATACTGGCCATCAGACATGATCGTTGGGTTTGCCAGTATCTCTGTAGAATTAGTGACCATTCTCACATGGGAAAGAATGGGCAGCAAGTTCCACAAGAAACCCCATACCAAGATCTTTTCATTTATTCAGGGAAGCAGGTGTGGTTGTCTGGGCCGGTATTTATTGTCCATCCCCAATTGCTCAGAGTTAATCACATTGCTATGAGTCAAGAGTCTATATACTATAGACACACGCAGGTAAGGATGACAGATTTCCTTTCCTAAACAGCATTCGTGAAGCAGATTTTTTTAAAAAATGCTAACCAATAATGTTTATACAGTCACCATTAGACTAGCTTTTCAGTCCAGAAATTGATACCAGGCTCCTCCTTGTTCCTCAGCTATGAAAGCAGGCCTTCTGACAGGTCTGCCAATGCACCCAGCATTTCCATCAGCAAATTTCTATTCATCACCCTCATCATATTTCATAGTGTGGAAGCAGGCCATTTGGTCCATCGAGTCCACACCAACCCTCCAAACAGCATCCCATCAAGACCACACCAACCCTCCAAACCACCCCTCTACCCTATTCCAACATTTCCCACGACTAATCCTTTAGCCTGCACATTCCTGGACACTATGGGCAATTTAGCATGGCCAATCCGCCTAACCTGCACATCTTTGAACTGTGGGGGGAAACTGGAGCACCTGAAGGAAACCCATGCAGACGTGAGGAGAATGTGCAAACTCCACGCAGACTTTTGCCCCAAGTATGGAATAGAGCCCAGGTTCCCGGTGCTGTGAGGAAGCAGTGCTAACCACTGAACCATCATGCCACACAATACTTATTTGTGTCCTTTTAGGCATAACACGTGCAAACTTGTCCTCTGTGAAGCTGGCACCTGCAGTAACCTTTCCTCCTACCTTTACTGCAGCCCAGTTGTGCCTAGTGATACGCCACACTCTGGTTTTCTTCCTGTCGGAAGGATGTTGTGAAACTTGACAGGGTTCAGAAAAGATTTACAACGATGTTGCCAGGATTGGAGGATTTGAGTTGAAGGGAGAGGCCGAATAGGCTGGGGCCATTTTCCCTGGAGCATCAGTGGCTGAGGGGTGACCTTATAGTGGTTTATAAAATCATGAGAGGAATGGATAGGATAAATAGACAAGGGGAATGATTTGGCTTTTGCTCAAAACATCAATTTTCCTGCTCCTTGGATGCTGCCTGACCTGCTGTGCTTTTCCAGCACAACTCTAATCTTGACTCTAATCTCCAGCATCTGCAGTACACACTTGCGCCTTAGACAGATATGGGCCAAGTGTTGGCATGGGATACTGTTCGGCATGGACGAGTTGGACCAAAGGGTCTATTTCCATTCTGTACCTTTCTATGACTCTGTGACATGTAGATCCAGTTCCATACTGTCCTCAGTTCTTAGTGGGCTCTATCTGAGCTGATAGTAGCAAATGTAAATTTGAGTGACGGTCTTGGTCATTATTGGTGTCTCCTTTCTCTTGGGCTCAGTGTCTAGAAGCATTATGTAACCAGCTAGCAGTTCTTTAATATTGAGCAGGAGACAGCGACAAGGGTAGTGTTCCAGTGATAAATGTAGGGAATGCTTAAACCATCCATGCTCATAAATCAGAAGAAATTGTCCGATCAAGAGAAAGTAGAAAGTGTGAAGATAGATTAGATTGAAATCTAAGTAGACAAGAAGGAGGCTGCAAAAACACAGCAAGCCAGGCAGCATCAGGAGGTGCAGAAGTCGATGTTTCAGGTGTAACCCTTCTTCAGGACTGGGGATGGGTGTAAGGGGAGCTGAAGATTAAGGGGGTGGCGGGGGCAGGGTGGTAAAGTGGGGATAGGTGAAGACAGGTAGAGGGTACGATTTGGTTGGTCAATGGGAGGAATGAGTCCAGTTGGTGGCAGAGAGGAGTGGAAGGGAGGGTGAGGGGCTGGGGAAGCAGTTGGGAGAAGGGAGAGAGGTTATTCGAAATTGGAGAACTCAATGTTGAGTACTCCGGGCTGTAGGCTGCCCAGGCGGAAAGATGAGGTGTTGTTCCTACAATTCGCGGTTTGATTTGTTGTGGCAATGGAGGAGGCCAAGCATGGTCATATTGCAGACGGAGTGGGAAGGGGAATTAAAATGGGGGGTGACTGGGAGGTCCGGTCGGCTCCTGCTGGCCCAACTAAGATGCTCAGCAAACTGCACCCTAAGTTTACGTTTGGTCTCCCCAGTGTAGAGATGACCGCATCAGGAAGAGAGGCAAGTGAACCTCTATCTCATCTAGAAGGACTGTCTGGGGCCCTGGATGCAGTTGAGGGTGGGGGAGGGTGGTGGTATACCATCAGGTCTTGCATTTTTTCTGGTGGCAGGGTAAGGTACCTGGGGTTCAGGGGGTGGGGGGATTGATGGATAGAGTTGCGCAAACCTAACCTAGGTTGAAATCTTGGCCATATTCAATGATTCTGCCTCATTACTGGCCTCAGCTTCAGTTTTTGTTCCTCTCCAATGATGACTAGCATCTTCCCTTGCATGAGGAACAAGGCACAAGCCATTAATACGGATGATACTTTAGATTAAATGTTTAATTATAAAGTGCAAACAGACAGCAAAAGCCATTTCAGCTACAGAATGTGTTATCTTACGAAAATGTATTATCTAATCAATTTACAAAAAATTTGCACCCTATTCGTTAGCTTTCAAAAATGTAGACTGCCAGGAAGATTTTGTTTTCATGTACTACCAGGCAAAGTCTTTCTATCCCTCGTCACAATTCCATCCCATTCCACCCCCAATCCTGCACCTGGAGTTTAGCCTTTGTAACGTAAGGAGGGCTATTCTGCTTGGGAGAGAGGGAGAATTTCATGACTTCAAACAAGGGACATTAGATCAAGTTTTTTTTCTTTTCAGATAATCCTGCCTTTGATGTCACCAAACTGAAGCCTCTCAGAAAAGAAAGGGAAAGCTGTGAAAGGGGCCCAGTTAATTTATACGTTTAAGTGTTGCTGTTCTAATTCGCCAATGTAGCATTTTTATTGTCTTCTGCTTTGCATTGCAAAGGCTGGCTTACATCAGGCAATTATCAATGGCCGCCTGAACAAATAATTGAAATGCACAAGTTGCTGGGTTTGGTTAAACAATGTCAGGAATGGAGGTGCGAGGTCATACATATTCCTAATTGCATTATCAATAGTTGGTGATCTTCCCTGTTGACCTGCTATGGGAGTATTTATTTTGCATTTATTTCAGAGCAGCTAATCAGGTAAACTGCATGGGTACAAGGCACGCATTCACAGGCATTATCTTACACAAAACTCCTACCGAGCAAATACACATCCTTATACAGCTCACTTGAATTCTTTTTATACCAGACACATCTGTAAAGGATAATGTAGCTGCAGACTCTGCATTGTTAGTGTCTCTGGAAAAGGTTAGTAGAAAATAAGGATTTAATCTTCTGGAAAATCTTCACCAAATAGCTATAAGTGGAGTGGTTTTAGTACAACTTTTAGTTGTAATTAATGCCATCATATTGTATTAATTATCAAATTGTTTAATTATCTCAACAGTGGGTGAGAGCGGGAGCAGCAGCCCGAGGTGGCCAGTGGCAAGAGTGGGAGTGGGCTGGCTACAAGGTGGTGAGAGCAAACAGCCCAAGGCAGCGGCAGCGATGGGGGCGATGTTGAGGCTGGAGTGAGGGAGGTCGAGCACTTGTGAGGACTGCGAGCTGAGCTTGGCCCGGCACTTATGGACTGTGGTGTTGAACTGTTAACTGTGTTCCTTTGTTTTTCTACTTTCTAGTGAGAAGGACTATAATTTTTACATTTTTAAACTCGGTTTCCTTATTTTTTGCTTTGTAACTAAGAAACCTATAAACTTCTAACTAGACAGGGTAAATGCAGGAAGGACTTTCCCAATGACCGGGAAGTCCAGTGCAAGTGGTCGCATTTTAAGGATTTGGGATAGGCCATTTAGAACCAAGAGAAAGAGAATATTTTTCACTCAGAGAGTGGCAAGCCTATGGAATTTTCTGACAAGGAAAGTAGTTGAGCCAAATGAATGTTTTCAAGAAGGAGCTAGATATAGCTCATAGGGCTGAAGGGATCAAAGGATTTGAGGAGAAAATGAGAATTGGATACTGAGTTGAATGATCAGTCATGATCATACTGAACGGTGGAGCAGGCTCGAAAGGCTAAATGGAACAATCCTGTTCCTATTCCTAATAGATAGTGAACTTTATATCTTATATATACAATACGATGGTTGTTAGTGAAGTTAACAAAGTATTTGACATGTCATAAAATGTTTCAATATACAAGTATGCAAATTAGGAACTGATGTAGACCATTCGGCCCTTTGAGTCTGCTCTGCCATTCAATAAGATTGTGGTTGATTTGATTATACACTAAATTGCACATCACTATTGACCCCAATAACCTTTGACTCCTTTCCCTCACATGATTCTATCTACTTCCACCTTAAAAACCATCAATGACCCTCTTCCCACTGCCTTTAGGGCAGTGAGTTCCAGAGCCATGCAACTCATGAGAGAAACAGTTTCCTCTCCGTTGTGTCCTAAATGAAGACCCCTAATTTTAAAACAGTGTCAGCTAGTTTTGAACTCACCACAACAGCATGAGAGTAACATCCTTTCCATCCCATCCACCTCAACTAAAACACCCTTACTCTTCTAAACTTTCATGAAAGCAAGTCTAATCTGTTCAATCATTCATCATAAGACAACCCACTTATTCCACATAGCAATCTAGTAAATCTTCTCTAACATCCAACATATTTCTGTCCTTTTTCAAATAAGGAGACTAAATCTACACGCAGTATCTAGAAGCCTACCTAGAATATATTTACTCCAGAATGTTGAAAAACCTGTCAAATGAGATTAAACATTCATATATACTAGAGATAGAGTTCATACAATGTGCCAAATTCTAACAAAATATATCACACAATGCAATTTCACATAGCTACAGAAATATATGAACCTATTATTAGGTACCAAATGTAATAGCTCAGCCATTAGTGAAGTCGTACAATCCTAAACTTCCTCAGACCTAGAGCAGACTGCTGATGTAAAAAGAGCAAAAGAGGGCAGAAAGTGAGACTGGATATTGTGCTGATAGATTTCCACACTGAAGAAATGACCACAGGGATTTCTCTAGGGAAGGGAATGAACAGGAGTTCTTTTCTCCCCCTTACCGTATAATGCCCAAAAATGTGGCCACAGCACTAGCAGAATGTCATTATTAGTCAGATTCCAGGCTGCTCTTGTCGGTGTAGGCAGTCATTGTTCTGAAAAGGTAAAAGCGCATTCAACAAAACCAGAGATGACTTGGTGAAAATGGCGAAAGCAACTCCTTGGCAATTGCTTTCGAGTAAGCTTCAAAACTCGTTCATTTTGGTGAATGTTTTCTTTGCCAAGTCAGCCAATCTTACCTATCCTCAGAGGTTGCATTTCTTTAAGCTCCCCTAATCGGTTGTTTCAGATTTCTCAATCTTAGCCTATAATATTTCTGAGCTCTGAGAACTTGTGCAGGATAAGATACAAGATTCACTAATCTGACGGTTAGGATGGTGGAGCAGTGTCTTCAGTTTTCCTAACTTCAAGTTTGGTCTTCATAATGGTCTTCCAGCTGTTTTTAACCTGTTCCTTCTTTGAAATCTGCAAAACATAATTACTAAATACAGGATTTACTCAAATTTGCTCCGATACATCACTAGACAATCATTCTGGAACTGCAGCTTTGTGGGAATGTCAGATCCATTCCTTTTTGGGGTTTGTTTGGTAATTGCTAATTAATTTATCTTTTAATGTGGGGGGCATGTGTTGATTCACCTTTGACTATTTTAGAGTGTCAGAACACTCCCATTGCTCTGGTTTCGGCAGCTGTGCTAACCACAGATGGCGAGTGGGGGCAGAAATTGGTAGCTCCCTGTCATTTTTAAATGACCAATTAACAACCTATGTTAAGAACTCAATTGCAGTAACATCTTATTGCCCAGTTGGAAACAATGATATATATAATATTTTCTTTTATAATCTGGGTTTAGGACTGTATAATCTCACAAAAGTATAATGTTTTATTCCATGGTCTATTTGTGCCAGAGCTCTTCACTTACAATATTTGCACATACGTTCTCTTCACACAAGCATCCGCTCCTATTCAGATTTTTCAACTTACTAATGTGATGCTGACATCATTATTTCATCATCATAGTTTATACTTGTGATGTTAACCCATTAATTTACATCTCCCCATTGCCCTTGTCCAAGTCTTTGATCCTATCACATTTACATTCTCTGCATTCTCCTGTAAGGTCTCAGACTTCATAGAGCTAGGCTTGCTTGACCAATCTCCCTGATCTGGTTCTGACCTTCGTTTGTGGTCAATGGGGCTGTTCGTACTTTCTCATCTATCAGTGTAAGTGTCCTTTTGCTGGGTAGTTACAGAGCTTCCTTCTTCTTGTGACTGTTAAATACAAGTTTCTCATGAGTCTCTGTGAAATGATATTAATGTATTACAGTTTTACCTTTTGATATCGTGGTCTGTCTCAACCATGTGTGATTTAGATTATGATCTTTCTCAACAATTGAATATTCCCTCTGTTGGTCCTTCACCTGTATTCTCCCCCCACCCCCGGCTTCAGAAGTGGTAACTCTCATGCTCTGAACCTGTTATTTATTTTGAGTCTAGACACTTGATCTTGACTTTTGATAGTATAAAGCACACAGTATGAAGTCATTTGAAAGTATCAGGCAGGAGAGTTAATAGTTGACCATTGAAAAATATTGCAAGTCAGATTTCTGTTGTTTAAATTCATTGACTAATAATAATAGACCAGAATATTATCACCACTGTAGAACCACGAATATTTATTTGGCCAAGAAGCAATACAACTTCCACATCTTCTTCTTTCTCTTCTGGTTCAGTTTGCTAAATTATCCTTCCGTGTGAAGATGATAAATCTAATTTATTTCGAAAAGGTGATCTGACATAGAATAACTGCTGGAAGCAACAAAATCTGCCACACAGCAAGGATTGAAATGCCATCAATGTCACTGTGCTTAGGAAGTTTTCATTTCCTCATTGTTCCTTAACCTAACATCATGAGTCCTCAAAAGAAAACCTTCCATACCAGACAATTTCTAACCAACCTGTTCAGAAATGTTAATACAGAAGGACTGTACCACTGCATCATCAGAGCCATCTCCTTCACTGCTACCATATTCTTGTATGGGTTCTTCATATTTTCATGTAAGCTGAGGACAGACTTCTGAATTACTTTTAAGCAATGTTTATTTACAGATTATGATAAGGTTTCAGATCAGTATGTTCTATGCTCAACATGTTCCAAACATTTAGTGGAGTACCATTGCATGACTGTTGATATTACAGTTATGTTGCACTTTGATGCACTTTAGAAAAAGTAACAAGACAAGTGAGGACTCAACAAATGGTAGGACACTAGGAAGCTCAGAAGAATGGAGGGATCTTGGGATGCTTGTCCACTAATCCCTGAAGGTGGCAAGACACATTAATAGGGTAGTTAAGATGGCATATAGGATACTTGCTTTATCTGTCATGGCATGGATCATAAATGCAGAGAGGTAATGTTGGAGTTGTGAGGATTTTGGTTAAACCATAGCTGCAGTTTTGTTTACTACACTATAGGAGGGATGTGATTGTACTGTAGGGATGCAGAGGAGATTCAGCAGGATGGTGTCTGGGTTGAAGCACTTTACCTATGAAGAGATATTGTTTTCTTTGGAGCAGAAATGATTGAGGGGGGACCTGATAGAGATATATTCAATTATAAGGGACATGGACAGGATGCACAAAAAGTAGCTTTTCCCCTGAGTTAAGGGTCAATAATGAGGAGCCACATTTTTAAGATGATAGGAAAGAAGAAGACAAAAGGGTAAGTAGGGAGAGAATAGGGCCCCTCAAAGATCAGCAGGGCAGCCTTTGTGTGGAACTGCAGGGAATGGGGAGATAAAAAAAAAACAGCTATTTTGCATCAGTGTTTAGTGTGGATTAGGACATGGAAGATATAGAATGTAAGGTCATAGATGGTGACATCTTGCAAAATGTCCAGATTACAGAGGAGGAAGTGCTGGATGTCTTGAAATGCATAAAGGTGGATAAAAACCCAGGACCGGATCATGTGTACCCTAGAACTTTGTGGGAAGCTAGGGAAATGATTGCTGGGCCCCTTGCTGAGATATTTGTGTGATCGATAGTCACAAGTAAGGTGCCGGAAGACTGGAGGTTGGCTAACGTGACGCCACTGTTTCAGAAGGGTGGTAAGGACAAGCCAAGGAATTGTAGACCAGTGAGCCTGATGTTGATAGTGGGCAAGTTGTTGTAGGGAATCCTGAGGGTCTGGATGTACATGTATTTGGAAAGGCAAGGATTGATTAGGGATAGTCAACATGGCTTTGTGCATAGGAAATCATGTCTCACAAACTTGATTGAGTTTTTTCAAGAACCTATGAAGAGGATAGATGAGGGCAGAGTGGTGCGCATGTTCTATATGGACTTCAATAAGGCATTTGACAAGGTTCTCCATGGGAGACTGGTGAGCAAGGTTAGATTTCATGGAATACAGGGAGAACTAGGCATTTGGATACAGAACTGGCTCAAAGTAGAAGACAGAATGTGGTGGTGGAGGGTTGTTTCTCAGACTGGAGGCCTGTGACCAGTGGAGTGCCACAAGGATAGGTGCTGGGCCCTCTACTTTTTGTCATTTATATGAATGATTTGGATGCGAGCATAAGAGGTACAGTTGGTAAGTTTGCAGATGACACCAAAATTAGAAGTGTAATGAACAGCAAAGAAGGCTACCTCAGATTACAATGGGATCTTGATCAGGTGGGCCAATGGGCTGAGAAGTAGCAGATGGAGTTTAATTTAGATTAATGTGAGGTGCTACATTTTGGGAAAGCAAATCTTAACAGGATTTGTACACTTAATGGTAAGGTCCTAGGGAGTGTCGCTGAACAAAGAATGCAGGTTCATAGCTCCTTGAAAGTGGAGTCGCAGGTAGATAGGATAATAAAGAAGGCATTTGGTATGCTTTTCTTTATTGGTCAGAGTATTGAGTACAGGAATTGGGAGGTCATTATGCAGCTGTACAAGGCATTGGTTTGGCCACCTTTGGAACATTGCGTGCAAACCTGGTCTTCCTATTGGAAAGATGTTGTGAAACTTGAAAGGGTTCAGAAGGGATTTACAAGGATGTTGCCAGGGATGGAGGATTGAGCCATAGGGAGTGGTGAAATAGACTGTGGCTGTTTTCTCTGGAACGTCAGAGGCTCGTGGATGATCTTATAGAGGTTTATAAAATCATGAGGGGCGTGGATAGGATAAGTAGACAATGTCTCTTCCCTGAGGTTGGGGAGCACAGAACTAAAGGGCACAGGTTTAGGGTGAGAGGGGAAAGATATAAAAGAAACCTAAGGGGCAACATTTTCACACAGAGGATGGTACATGTATGGAATGAGCTGCCAGTGGAAGTTTTGGAGGCCGGTATGATTTTAACATTTAAGAGGCATCTGAATGGGTATATGGATAGGAAGGGTTTAGAGGGATATGGGCTGGGTGCTGGCAGATGGGACTAGATTGGGTTGGGATATCTGGTTGGTATGGACGAGTTGGACCGAAGGGTCTATTTCCATGCTCTACATCTCTATGATTCTATGACTCTAAGTATAAAACGGAGTTGAAGACACACTTCTTCACCAAAATTGTGTTAGGGGTCTGGAGTGCACTGCCTGGGACATAGTAAAGGCAGTAAACCTCACAACATTTAAAAAGTACGTGACTAAGCACTTGGAATATCTTAACATTCAAAGGCCCCCCAATGCTGGAAAATGGTGGTTGCAGCATTGCAGCATTAGTGGGTCCAGTGCAGGCAGCACTGGTGAGCCTGTCTCAAGATTCACGGTAGTGGTGGCAGTGAGAGTGAGTTGGACATAATTTTTTTCCTTTTGGTTCTGTTTCTGTTTCTTTAATTTTGGCTCTTGTTTTTAATTCTAAGTATTGTATTCTAAGATGGCACCGGCAAGTCGCAACTCTGTACACTTTTCACAGTACCCTGTACTCTTGTACTTGGGTACATCTGGTAATAAAATTGATTTTTGATAAAGTAAATTAACATAGTTTTAGCATGCCTCTTCAGTACATTTTGCCCTAGCCTCAGAATACTTTGGTCTGTAATAAGCCTGAAGAAGACAGAGATCTTAAGAGACTCATTATGATCTAATGACCTACTAGTCATGTACTCCAAAATCCTGAAGTCACTATCAACATTACATGCTCCCCTTCTGCACAGAGTCTTGTTATTTTTATTCTCTCTCATAACACAATACTGGATGCCAAAATCATCATTGTGTAGTGAAAAAAATTATGTCCTTTTTAAATTATGAAGTGAAATGAGAAAGATCTGTTTTGAAATTCAGGGATTTACAAAGTTATCTGTATATTATGAAAGTATGGCTTTGATACCTTTTATGAGCCCTGTTTGTGTAACTGTGTGTTCCAGCAAAGTGCAGATGAACTGGAGTCAAAGAGTTATTTACAAGTGAAGCTGATTGGTTTGTGGATTAAAAAGTGAGGTCTGCAGACGCTGGAGATCAGAGCTGAAAATGTGTTGCTGGTTAAAGCACAGCAGGTCAGGCAGCATCCAAGGAACAGGAAATTCGACGTTTCGGGCAAAAGCCCTTCATCAGGAATGAGAAAAATGTGTCCAGCAGGCTAAGATAAAAGGTAGGGAGGAGGGACTTGGGGGAGGGGCGATGGAGATGTGATAGGTGGAAGGAGTGGGATGGGGGCGGAGAGGTCAGGAAGAAGATTGCAGGTTAGGAGGGCGGTGCTGAGTTTGAGGGAATGGACTGAGACAAGGTGGGGGGAGGGGAAATGAGGAAACTGGAGAAATCTGAGTTCATCCCTTGTGGTTGGAGGGTTCCCAGGCGGAAGATGAGGCGCTCTTCCTCCTACCATCGTGTTGTTATGTTCTGGCGATGGAGGAGTCCAAGGACCTGCATGTCCTTGGTGGAGTGGGAGGGAGAGTTAAAGTGTTGAGCCACGGGGTGGTTGGGTTGTTTGGTCCGGGCGTCCCAGAGGTGTTCCCTGAAGCGTTCCACAAGTAGGCGGCCTGTCTCCCCAATATAGAGGAGGCCACATCGGGTGCAGCGGATACAATAGATGATGTGTGTGGAGGTGCAGGTGAATTTGTGGCGGATATGGAAGGATCCCTTGGGGCCTTGGAGAGAGGTAAGGGAGGCCTAGTTATCAATGGCAGAGGTTGTTTGCCTGCCAACAAGGTAGTCAGGTGACTGAACAACATGGGTTGTATATTAGATAAGAAGAAGCTTTGTCAGACCAGAAGAGGAATTAATAGTTTGGAGCAACTGAAATACTCTCGCTCTCAGTCTTCTGTAATGAGCCCTTTAAACCAAAAGAAAAACACTAAAATAAAACAAAGAACTCAATATTTCAGAGTTCTGAAACAAAAACAGTAGTTACTGAGTTCCAATTAAAAGTCAGTGGACTCAAAATGCCAACTCTGCTTTCTTCCCACAGATGCTAAATGGCTGAGTTTCACCAGCATTTTCTGTTTTGGTTGTGAAAGGAGAAAATTTATATTTCCTTCAACAGATGCTGCTAATTCTCTCTTTGAATTGGACAAGTCACAAACTGTTCAAAACTGAAAAGTCATCCTGCGCCCCCCCACAAAGCAGTGAGAGTATTCAGAAAAAGGAAGTTCAAGAAGAAACTTTCAGGTTAGTAAGAACAATCCATCAGATCAAGTGACCAAACACTGTAGAACAGTTTTCCCAGTTTCCCATCTGCCTCTGTGTGTTTTTCTCCTGTTTATGCTTGTCTCTGTGTTTTTGTCTGTGTGTGTGTGTGTGTGTGTGTGTGTGTCTGTGTGTCTGTGTGTGTCTGTGTGTTTGTGTGTGTGTGTGTCTGTCTTAGTTTTGAGTTTTAATTTGCAGACTTTCCTTCATTGAGTTTAAATGTAGCTACAATATAACTACCTGGAATAAATAATATTCCTAGTGAAGTACAGAAACCTGGTCCTTGCTTTCTAACAATATGCGTCATTCAGTTTGGGAATTTTACCAAATTCTTTTAAAAACTTTCACTTTTGTGATGTCACCAAGAATAGCAGGACTTGATTTCCAATGCAATATCCTAATGAGTTGTGACAAAAACAAAAGCAAGCTCAGCGTTTAACAGCCTCACTCAGATTCAGAGTAAAGTGAACCAGTAAGGTAGAGTAACACAGAACTTAATTTTTTTAGGGATGTCCTCAGAAAAGTTTCAGAATAAGTCTTGTTTAATTGTTGGTAAAGAGTTGATATAATGTGCCTGAAAGATTTATGATGTATTTGGAGTTCACAGCTCCATCAAAAATGAACTTGAAATAGTGAGTACTTTTAAAGAAGTGCATTTCTGCTTTACTTACTCCCAAACCAGGCATCACAGTTGGGTGAGAGAATTAATTGAAATTTTAGCTATTAAAATGCAGCAGTACTTTCTGATGAATGCTAACAGGCATCACAAGTGACATTCAGATCCTTAGCAAACCTCCATGCAGTCACTCTATGCAAAGTTTCATTCCTTTAACAGCCTCGTGTTATCTCGTGTGAAACACCTGTCAGATCAAAACCACATCCTGGTCAACTTTAGTACCTGGACACACTATTGAAAATTGCTTTAAGGTCTTATGTCCTACTCAAAGACGAAAGACAAAAGTTAATTCACACCTTTTTCAACTTAAATCATAACTAGCGAAAAAAGGTCAAATTAGTAAGTTAAAACTGAAGCTTCAGAACAGAAATACTTCTTCATGTGAAGAATGATTAATACTTGGAAACATCTTTTGTGCAGAGAAAACTTTTGGATCATTTCAAAAGCAGGCAGCTGCTGTACTGGTGGGAATTTGATGCTATTTGGAAGGAAGATGAGGGATGACGGATGAGCCAGATGTGGCAAGGGGGTCCTTTCATTAGTACTCCTCATGATTGTTATGATGTAATCTCTCAGTAGACTAACATTTGCTGGAAAATGCTATGTATAAATTGAACCTCGTTCAGTTTTAAGTTTACCAGGCTATACCATCTTCACTGCACCATTACAGAGCCATTTGTACAATAGCCTACATTCATACCTATACTTATTTGTCTCCTGAAGTGTGTGTGTTTTGAGCTGCATTATAAGAATGTCCCCCAATTAACTATCATATAATGAGTACTTCATTACTTATAAATTAAGTTACAACTCTGCTCCTGCCAAGGCTATCTCTGAAGGCAGATATAGCACATGCTTCAAGTTTGAACCTTAATAGTGCATGTGGCAAATTATGATTTGGAGGTGCCTGGTGTATAATCTATATACCAGGTTATAGTCCAACAGGTTTATTTAGAATCACTAACTTTCAGAGTGCTGCTCCTTCATCAGGTGGTTGTGGAGTGTAAGATCGTAAGACACAGAACTTATAGCAAAAGTTTAGCGTGCAACTGAAATTATATATTGAAAAAGACCTGGATTGTTTGTTAAGTCTGTCATCTTTTAGAATGACCATGTTGGTTTCAGTTCTTTCATATATAAATCCCAGATCTTTCTTTTTAAAGTTACATTCTCAAGTGAACTGTAAGAATAGTTGCCATGTTGGCCCAGATAATGTATTGAAGGTGTGAGGTGCCCTGTGTGAAGCTGTCTGTGCCCCAATGTTCAAACTGATTCTATTTCTGAAAAAGGGATTTACAGAATCTTACATGGATTCATGCAGTTTTTGAGCAAATTAAAATGTAACTCTGCAAGTACAAATTCACCCATAAACGTGTGTGTGTGTGTGTGTGTGTGTGTGTGTGTGTGTGTATGCGCGTGTGTGTGTGTGTGTATGTGCGTGTGTGTGTGTGTGTTGGGGGGGGCGCAGCTATGAGTGTCTGTGAGAGATGTGCGAGCATTTCGAAGTGTAATCGTAAGCGAGATGATGTTTTGGCTTCTACTTCGTCCACTGAAAGTTGTTTCAATGGAAATTATTTGATGGTTATTTTATCATAAAGGTGCAAACTTAGATCCAGAGTTTTCTAAAGGATCTGTTCACTTTGGAGGTACAGGGCGAATTGTGTTTTTCTTTAGAATGTTGGAAATTGTCTGAGGATTATTACAGATTGTCTCATTGTGTGGTGCAACTTGTCACAGCTGTCAAAATGCAATAGAGATTTCAGGGCAGTTGTTAGATATCAATCGGTTGAAGCTTCCACAGTGAGATTTCCTTTTTTCAGCTTTGCAGCTACAAAGCATCAACCAGGCAGAGACAAGCCTCAAGAAAGAGTAGAACAATACTAATAACTCTGAGGTGACATAGTGTCGCTGAGCTATGTACTGTACTGAATGCCCTTTTCACTTGTTTCCCCATGTAATCATGATATTAGAAGCATTTTTATTGCTGTGTGATATATCTGAAACTCTGACTTACACAAATGCCTTATAGTTTTGTAGATTTACAAATCTTAAGGGTATCTCAAAATCCAATTTTGATTTAAAATAGATTTGCAGAAGACACTTCAAGAGATCATGGTGTAATAAATGCTTTATAACAGGTTACACATTTGTACAATCAAGCAATAAGTAACTTATATTAATTTTACATGTATGTGCATTTACATGTTGCTTTGTGCTATGTTCTATGTGCTACCATTTTTAAATTCTTCTCCTTAGTATCTCTGTGGGTTTTTACATATGCGATCTTGGAGGCTGCTCCCTTCATAAGGTTACCACTGTTCTTAATCTTTAGTATCCTTAGGCCTTCCTTATTCTATTGTAAGGGTCTGTTATTCTCAAGGAGAGACAGTGTCAAATAAAGGGTACTGTACTGAAAGGTGTGTAGGAATAGAAACACCTGGGTCTATACATACTTAAGTCATTAAAAGTATTGGGAGGAATGGAGAAATCAGTTAATAAAGCACCCAGTATCTCAGACTTTATTAGTAGGAACAAAGAGTACAAGAGGAGGAGGTGATACTGAACTTGTATTCAAGATTAGATAGATACTGAGATTGAGATTGTGTACAGTTCTGTTAGCAACACTTTAGGAAGGATGTGAATGCATTGGAAAGAATGTGGAAGTCATTTGCAAGATGGTCCAGGGATGAGACTCTTTAGTTACAAGGATAGATTGAAGAGTTGGGACTGCTTTCCCTGGAGCTGAGAAAGCAAAGGGAGATTTATTGAAATTTTCGAAGTCTTGAATGGGCTGGACAGCTCCCATTCATAAACAAGTTGAGAATGAGAGGGCATCAATTTAAAATAGTCTACAAAAGAAGCAAATGTGATCTGAGAAAAATATTTCTTTTAATCCAGTGAGTAAATCAATGAAGCATTCAGAATAGCATGAGACGATTATTTCAATTGAAACAATGTGCACAGATACTGAGGAAAAGCAGGAGACTAGAACAAAGTTTTGTTTACATATTAAGCACTTTGCATTGTTGTGAACAATATAAGAACAGAATAACAGAACAACAAATTGCTGTCAAGTATTTATGTTCCATTTTTAATACACCTTTGACATTTGGTCGTCCGTGATCCCTAGCCAGCTTAAAATTTTCAATAAGCTGCTGATGTTGTGGCATTCTGCTTAAGTTATGTTTTTAAAAAGCCTCAGAGATAGCTGAAGATTCTAGGATAATAGCAATGCAATTTAGGAAACAACTCATTTGGACAAAGATAAACTGCCATTTGTTATATTCTGTAGATGCATTTTCTGTTGCTTCTTTAACTCATATTTTATCATTATTGTGTTTAGCCTATTTAACGAAATTAGATTTAGCTCAGGTCAAGCTGATTTGAATTGAATCTGAGTTCTTGGCATTTTTGATCACCAGGACTACGTGCCTGTTTATTTCCCTATGGTGTGAGAATACAAGGTTGACACTTTTTTGTCCTTGGAGGAGAAAGTGACTGGAATTGTAATTAGATTTATGACTAAATTAAACACTTCTTTAATATTGCTGTAGGCTTTGGGTGCTGCATAAACCACAGGCCAGTTTCTGCAATAACCAACAAGCATCTATTTGCCATTAAGTTTGCCAGTTTTGCTAAAAATGTTATCAATAGAAAATGCAGGTTTTCTGTTGCACTAGTTTCCTGCATATTCCCAGTGGTAAGTTTTGGATTCCTGCTTGATTATTTTTCTTTCTTTAAAAATACTTATATCCCTTTCAGGTTCTCATATAAACTCTTTTTCAGATTGGAAATATCAGGATATTAATGGTACACTGTGAATACTGTTTAACTGCAGCTGAAAGCAAAACACAATGCCTTAGCAATTCCTTTAGAGGTGCTATTTTGAATGTGTTCCTGTTGCGTCGATTGATCTTGTGATCATTTGGGGTCTGCAAGCACCTCAATACTGTCATGGGGTATGACCTTGAATCAAAGGTAACGGATGTGATCTCGTAGGATTTTACCAAGGGTACAAGCATAAACTTTGTAAAAAGAAGCAAAAACAGAAACAAAAACACAGCGGGTTTGACAGCATCTGTTGAGAGAAAAAAAGTTAACCTTTTGAGTTTAGTGACCCTTCATCAGAACTGAAAATGAATTTCTGTGTATAAATTTGCTTAAAAGATTAGATTACTTACAGTGTTGAAACAGGCCCTTCGGCCCAACAAGTCCATACTGACCCGCCGAAGCTCAACCCATCCATACCCCTATATTAACCCCTTACCTAACACTATGGGCAATTTAGAATGGCCAATTCACCTGACCCGCACATCTTTGGACTGTGGGAGGAAACTGGAGCACCCGGAGGAAACCCACGCAGACACGGGGAGAACGTGCAAACTCCACACAGTCAGTCGCCTGAGTCAGGAATTGAACCCGGGTCTCAGGCGCTGTGAGACAGCAGTGCTAACCACTGTGCCACCGTGCCGCCCACATGCCACAGTGCTGCCCATGATAAACAACAACTTTCAGTTATACTGTACTTTAATGTAATGAAGCACACCAATGTACTTTACAGGAGTGTTACAAGGTACAATTAGACAATGAGCCCTATAAGGCTATGTTAGGACACATGGCAAAAGCATGGTCAAAAGTTCTAAACATTAAGGAGTTTCTTATGGGAAAGAGCTAAACAGTCAGAGAAGTTTAGGAAGGGAATTTCAGACTGTAGGTCAAAGGTAGCTGAAGACATAACCACCAATTATGGATCAATGAAAACTGGAGATTATGGGAAATTAGAATCAGATGAGTGTAGATATCTCAAAGGACTGTGAAGCTGGAGGGTATTACAGAGATGTCTCAAGATGAATCTACTGAAATATTTGAAAACAAGAATGAGAACAAGAATGGCATTGTTTGAGGTGAGTGAACATAGATATATTAAGATATTTCAATCATGAAATATACTTTTTCAATTTGATAACAGATAATCTTATGAAAGAAAAATCAGTGACCGTTTCAATGAATTTCAGAAACTGAAACAAAAAGTTTTCATCACATAGGGCTGAATGTACTAAAACTTGGTTAAGTGTCAATTTTGGGGAGTTTCACAGAGGATTCCTGTCCGTGAAGTCTAATCAGTTGTGTTCTACTGCTCATCTCATTATGTATGGACCACAGTTCTATGGCACTGCATCATTGGCACTTTGTACTCACCAGTGGCAGAAGTACTTGCCACAGCCAGGATGTTCCAGGATTTCTGCTGCTGGTGTGTATCAGATCAATTGCAGACAGCTGAGAATGACCATTCATAATACATGTGGTGGGAGGGAAACAAAAAAAAGCTTCTGAAGGCACATAGGTGGCACAGGTGACACTTCATTGGAAATAGAAGCTCACAATTGTAAATATATTGCAACTTAACATTATCACCAGCCTGCCATTGTAACTGCAGCTACAAGAATGAAGCTACTCAGCTACCCATTCTGAGCACTATCCAATGCTGTCTAAGGAAGTACCACTCTATTGCTTAGACACTAGCTTGGCATAACATCTTGTTCAATGTGGGAACATTACAAGTTGGAAAGTCATAAATTGTTAAAAACATTCTTGTTTATTGAAAAAGGAAAAATAAAGAAAACATAAACAAGAATAGTTGCATTTGCTTCTGGGAATCAAAAGAACTAGCTTGCCTTTAGACCAGCACCAAATGAGTGATCACTTCACCTAATTTGGTTTGATTAGAAATAGGTGGCGATTGGGTCCAGTCTGGCATATTGTGTTGCAATGCTGCATTATGGTGAAGGTGATGTACCAACTGCTCAATATTCACTTTCTCTTTCTTGGAAGATTGCTGCCATTCTCCCACCTTTTCAGTTCCCATCACATCATCTCTCTGCTTGTTCCAGTTCTGCAGAGTGCAGCATGCACGGATTATACCACACACCTGTCCCCACAGTATGGCAAGGCCATCCCTACCCAACACACTTCAACATATCTAAACAACAGAACTTCATTTTGAGAAAGCCTATCAGCTGCTCCATTATCCTTTGTAGAAGCCTGGGTCACACTGCATCTACAACCATCCTCTGTCAGAGGCTTGCATTACCGAGCTGTCAGATATGGTTGCAGAGGGTAGCCTAATAACTACCCTGTCCCTGTCTTGCCCAATTGTATCGTGCATCATTCTCAAAAGAATTTGGCACTCATTGGATATCCTCCAAAACATTGGCATTCTGTCATCCATGGCACTTTTAAAAGGCCTATGCGTACCCGGGTGAGTACTGGCATTCCATGGCAGTCCTGCTTATTGAAGGAAGTTGTCAGAGAAGAGGAAAATAATGCTGCAATTCTTTGAAAGGGACCTGGAGGTCCTGATGGATAGGGTGATCCAGAGGACAGAGCCTTCAGAAAGTTAGTTTCCATTCTCTCCAGAGGTGGCTGAGCCCTTCCCTGAAGGAAAATGTCCTGATCAGGCCTACATGTGACTTCAGACCCACAACTTTGCAATAAATTCTGGCCTAGTCAGTGATGCCCTCATCCTGTGAATGAATAAAAATAAAATCATGCAAAAGTATCTCACGACATACTCCATGGCACCAGCTGTGCACACCTCTCATCCATGGACATTGGAATCCAATTATGTCAACTCTTCACAGATTTCATGGCATCTCTCCAATTTACTTGGAGGACCCTTAGGAAAGCAATGCCCACATTGTAGGCTGCACCAGTAAATAACATTGAAAGACTGCTGCAAGGATACTTTGCAAGTAGGGACAGGAACCCAGCCCACAGATGGGATCAGGCTGCATGTCAAATCTGCTCACTTAATCTTTGTGTACCTGGATGCTCATAGTATTCCTGTTTTGCCTTGATTATTAGCACAGCCTCACAAACAGGCATTTAGCCTTAAGGTCGGTAGGTCTCAGACAAGGAGACAGACGCGTTGCTATATGCTACATCAACATCACACCTGCATTATGTGCCAACATCTTATGTGACAAACACACTGAATGTGCAGTAAACAAGCAGCCATGTTTTAAAGTCTTAGAGAGGACATCCTCTGAAGTCCACGAAGGCAGTCATCAAGTAAGGGATCCCAACACAATATATCAAGGGCAGCGTCCAATAGCAGTCCATGATGTTGACAGCAGTCGGGCATCTGGTAGAAGTGGAGCGAATGGGCAGACATTGTGCAGAATGGGCAGTGGGGTGGTGTGGGGTGGGGGGGTTGTTGGTGGGGGGAAGGTTGGGGAATGTGACTATATTTATAAGGGGGGCATGTAGTAAATCATGGATGGAATGGGGTCATATAGGAAGGGGGTCCATCTATGGTCAGGAGTACCATAGCATCAAGTAAAGTGTAGGAGGGGATGGTCAGCATATGATCACGCCTGCAGTGGTCACCTACAACGTTCCCACTAACTTTTTTTCCACTGTGTCATTTCCAAAGTCCATGCACAGCAGTGACTTCCTTGTGCATTAAGTTGTTGCGTCAGAGCAACTGCGTGACTGTGTGGATGGGTGTTGGGGGGTGGGGTTTGCGGGGGAAGGTTACTAGGCCTCAGAAGGGCTTTTGGGAAGGGGAGTTGGACGTTTGGACCCTCACCAAAATGTGGAGGCGGAGGCTGGAAACTGCTGCACGAAGAACACTTCTTGTGGCCATTCATTGTGCAGTGGGAAAGAAAATAGCTACAGTATTAGGAATAAATATCCTTACTTGTAAGGGAGGGGGTTGCAAGATCCCCTTTAGTGGGGGCAAGAACATTTAACACAGCCCCATGTGCTGGACAGGAAACAAAACTCCATGTCCTGCAGCATGCTGTTGTGCAGAGGGACTTAGGAGCACTCATACATGAATCATCACTAAGTTGATTTGCAGAAGAAACAGGTAATCTGGAAGACAAATGGAATACTGGCTTTCATTGCTAGAGGGATTGAATTTAAGAGCTAGGAGGTTCAGCTGCAATTGTACCAGGTGTTAGTCAGGCTGCACCTGGAGTATTATGTGCAGTTCTGGTCTCCTTACTTGAGGAAGGAGTGGTGCAGAGGAGGTTCACCAGATTTATTCTGGAGATGAGGAGGTTATTCTGAGGAGAGGTTGAGCCGCCTGGGACCGTACTCACTAGAATTTAGAAGAATGAGAGGAGATCTTCTAGAAACATATACAATTATGAAAGGGACAGATAAGATAGAGACAGGCAAGTTGTTTCTGCTGATGTGTGAGACTAGGACTAGACCAACTGGCTTCAAGATTAGGGGGAGTAGATTTAGGACAGAGATGAGAAGGAACAGCTTTTCCCAGAGAGTAGCGAATCTACAGAATTCTCTGCCCAAGGAAGCAGCAGATGCAGCTTCATTAAATATATTTAAGACACAGTTGGATGGGTTTTTGCATGGTAGGGAAATTAAGGGTTATGGGGATATTGCAAAAAGGAAGAGCTGAGATAATCTATAGATTAGCTATGATCTTAATGAATAGTGTGACAGGCTCGATGGGCCAAATAGTCTATTCCTACTTCTATTGCTATGATACTATGATACTATTCCCTGATAGCCCTAATGCATTTGCTCCCTGTGTGTCCCAGACAATGCTGATAATTTCAGTCAGGGCCGACGCTTGTGCACACAGAGGCCAGAGAAATGATAGGGATGTATGAGCACAATGGGTAATAGTGCCCTTGTTCATCTTGCTTTCACATGCTGCAGCAGGCTCTCAACATAGACATCAATATATAGGTAATCCTGCATGGACATGATGTTAGACACAGATACATTCAGGGCTAGTCAGATGCAGTGCAAAGCTATTGATATTTATGGTAACAGGAGCATTGCAGTACAGTGCAATGTCATTTGTATCACCAATGTGCCCTCGTTCCTTCCCATGATGTCTCAGTATATTTCCATGTTCTGCAACAAGGTTGGATGGAGCCTGTTTTCCTTGGATGTTTGGTCAGGTGAGTCTGGGCAGGCTTGTGTCTGGGTGCTCCTTGACTTGACGTTTCACAGGTTGGAAGGGTCAGGCAGGGTTGAGATGGATGGCCCAGCCAACTCTGGAGAAAACTGAAATGAACCTTCTGAGGGGCTTAGATGTAGCCCCTATTCTGGCTGGGTGCTCCCTGGCACTCCCCTGTCTCTGTGTGGAAGGGACACCTGGAGTGAGTTCAAAGTTCCCTATTTCTTTGTTGCTATGCACTCAGTGATGAGAACCCATTGCTGACACAATGGATTGCATGTGTATGCACCTCCCCAGCAAACTCAAGTGTGCTGGACCTGGCTCTCCATGGCAACAGCCAAGCTATCCATGGAAACAGACAAGTCACGTATTTGAGGCAGCCCTGCTGGGAAACACATATGTTTTTTCCTGACAAAGGATTCACAGTCATCATTAGACTCTTAATTCTAGATTTTTAAAAATTGAATTCAAATTCCACCATCTGCTATGGCAGGATTTGAACCCAGGGCACCTGAAGATTATTTAGGTCTCTGGATAAGTAGTCATGTGATATTACCACTAGGCCATCAACTCCCCTGTAGTGACTTGCATGGAAGCTCTTCATAGCAGTGGTGAGTTGAAGTCACCACGTACCAATCTTGACTTCCAATTCGAGAATTCTAAGTATCCAGTCCATGACAAGAATTCTCACTGCCTTGTTTGCTTACAATGGGTAGTATGATAGAAAGATGTATACAGCATTAATAAGGTCATTAACAAGCAATAATCCCTCTTCATAATAAGCAACTCACCACTGCCTCACAGAAATCAAGGCTTGACACCCAGAAGTTAGTTAAAAGATGCAGCAAGTTGGTCTAGACCTCTAGATAGGTCACACTGGACTTCTGTGATTTTGCGATGTTCATGCCATAACACAGATATAAGATTCCACTCCTTGATTCTGAGATGACTTCTTCCTTATCTCTAAGTCATGCTCTGCAACCCCTTATGTATTGTAATATTCATTTATTTATATCAATACATAGTATATTTGCAATGCAGCTCTCTAGTACAGTGTCCAAGTCCCCTTTTTTCACATACTCATTCTTGCCGAGGGTCCTCTCTCTTATTGATGTCAGAGTTATAGCTTTAGTGATATCATCATGATTTACATGAATCTCAGTAATCCACAGCACCATTCATTGGATGAAGCTGCATGTATCATGCTTTGAAGTAAACCATCTTGATTGTACATTTAATTTGTTAATATTTTGATTTTTTCTTTCTGGTCCACGAACTGAAATGGACAATAGCAATTGAATTGCAAAATTTCACCTAATCCTCACAATTTCCCTGCATTAGGTGAAGCATTATGGTAAATTCTACTTTAATTTTTTTTTTGAAAAGCTTCAGCTTTTTTTTCAGTCCTCTTAGCTGTCAGCCATGATAGATGAAGCTGTCACTATGGGTCTGGCTAGGTATAATGATGGTACACAATTACGTCTACTTAAAAACTCTATTAACACATACATCTTCAATATACCTTGTATTAGCACTACTGCTTGAACAGAACCCAATATAAACATTTGCCATTTCAAATAACAGTAGAATTTATTATAAGTGCTGATTGTTGACATAATTAATTGTTTTCTTTCGGTTAAAAATTAAATATAACACAATTTAGGTTCCAAGTACAGTGTACATTCTATCTCACCAAGAAAAAGCAAAATAAAGGAACATATTGTTCTGATTGTGTTGAAACTGCTGAAGCTATTTTTGTTTATTTTGCGAACATGCCCTCAATAATACGGATTATAAACTGAAAGTCATGGAAAATATTATTCAGTTTTAAAGTATGTCTGGTTGGAGATGAAATAAATGGAGTTTAATATCTTTTACTAGGTGGGGAATGGGCAACTAGCTAATTACATTGATAAATGAGTGATTTGTTCAGTCTCTGGAGAAGGTTCTTTCCCAGATTAGCATACACTTGGCATGTGCTCGGCCACTTACTGGAAGTTCCTGATGTTCTTCTTGTTGGAGTGTTCATCATCAACTCTATGAATTCATAAATAGTTTCTGACACCAGGGACTTACAAGCTTTACCTTCCAAAGGAAGTATCCCCTCAAGATTCTCTCGTCTAAAGAAGAAAGTGCTGGGATGTGATAAATGATCTGTTTACCGCCTGTCTGGCTATGCATTTTGAAAATACAGATTGTCTTTATTTTCATAATAGCAGAGGTGAGATTAAAGGTTCTGTTAGAAGCATCAGGGGTCTGAAGCAGATAATATTGGATCATTACTCCAGTTTTCAAAAGCCATATTTCATCAACCTTTCACCTAAACACAACTTTTCTGATTATAATTTGACATTTTATTAGCAACGGAGCTATTTTTTCATTATTTGTGCTGTTTTTATCAATTCTATGAGTATTTCAAAATGAAATATAACATTATACAACGTGGAGGTAATTTTAACTTTGTACCATGGTCTACAAATTGGCTCCTGTCTTACAACTTTCCCAATTTTTATATCTATTGAAATGAATGAAAATAAAAATTGGCAGAGACATGAATGAGCTGTTGACACGCTGTCACCTATTTTGCACAATTGCACAGAGTCAACATTATCAGAAGTAAATATGATTAACTTATTAAGGTACGTTTCATTGATTTAATGCTATAATAGCTTGAAAAGTCATTCCTTGTTGCTATATAACAAAACATATTGTTTTAAAATATAAATTATGAGGTTTTACATAATATACATAACACAGAAAACTTATCATTTATTATTAAAAGTACTGAATATTTCCTTCATAGATATTTTCTGGATATCCGTTGTAAAGTATTTTCGATACAGGTTATTCTTAATTCATCAGGGTTTTGCTTTGTTATTGTATAGCTATCCCCTTATTGAGGGAAATTAATCAATTGCAAGTAATTGCTCCATAAGTTACCAAGTATAAAAGAAAAAAGTATTCTCAAGCATTATTTACAGAAATTCATCTTGTAAAATAAAAAAAAGATTTTACATGACTAAAATAAATCATTTAAAATATTTTAAAATAATTTTATTAATCAAATATAAATTAGAGATCTTTAAAAAGTATTAACAGAGGGAACTATGATAAAATTGAAATGGTCATAATATAGAAAGTGTTGATGATCATGGATAAACCTTGTTTACTTCACTGACAGGAACTCGGGGTGATTGATCACTATTGCAAAATACTGTATGTTTAAAATGTCCTGCCCATGTTTTTGCTGCAATCACGGTCAGAAAATGTTAAAACAATGCAATGACAAAGACGTTTTTATTTTCATAAAAACCTGTTAAATATGAATGTGATCATGAATAAAATATGAGGCCATGAACAGATCACAATGTACCACTGAACCCTGAACATATAATAGAACTTGCATTTGCTCCTGAGATGTGAATGAAGACTGAATCAAAGATGAGATATTAATCATAATTAGAGTTCGTATGACAGGTCTACGATGACAAATACTACATGCTTCCTAACAACCATAAAAATGGTTCGTCATAATGAACTGCTTAATTCATTAACTCCCTCATTAGAGAAAAGTCCATCGTGTAAGTTTAATTTAAGTTTAGTCCCATCTTCATTTGCAAATTTCCCAATTGATAGTAAATATCGTGCTGAAGACTAGATAAATTGTTCAAAGTATAATCACTTGGATATATTCATAGATTAATTCCCCAGGCTATACTTCAGTGATGACTTGTCAGCATGCATATCAGTATATTTACCCTTGTGTTTCATGTTCATCACTGCATTTCATTCCTTTGTAGAAACGGTAGATAGGTTAAGGACTCAATATTATTCATTATCTTTATGTTTTTCCACACAATTGGCCATCATTTCAGTCAGCACACCTAATAATCTTAAAAATACAATATAGTCTGAATTCTACAAATGCAGTCATAGCTATAAAATTATGCATTTGTTACATATGGACAAATGATCCAAAAATTTGTTCCTTTCTTTTGTTACTGTTCATGTAACCACGTTGAGTGCATGACCATCAAGCGACAGGCTTTTACTTGGCTATCAATTGTATGGAACGTTTGAGAAAACAGATAGGAACTACTGACTGAAAAAGCATTCAAAGAGGTTACACATGCACAGTACCAGATGGCATGCTTTTACTTCTTAATTTAAATTGCATTTGAAAGTTATAACTGTCTATATAAAAGATAATAAATGAATTCGTGATCAGATAATATCTTAATGTGGCAACCTTCAAGTTCAAACTCAATTATTTACAGTTCTACATTCTTTGAGGAGATGACCAAGCATGTGGATGAGGGTAGAGCAGTGGATGTAGTGTACATGGATTTTAGTAAGGCATTTGATAAGGTTCCCCATGGTAGGCTTATGCGGAAAGTCAGGAGGCATGGGATAGAGGGAAATTTGGCCAATTGGATAGAAAACTGGCTAACCGGTCGAAGTCAGAGAGTGGTGGTAGATGGTAAATATTCAGCCTGGAGCCCAGTTACAAGTGGAGTTCCGCAGGGATCAGTTCTGGGTCCTCTGCTGTTTGTAATTTTTATTAATGACTTGGATGAGGGAGTCAAAGGGTGGGTCAGTAAATTTGCAGATGATACGAAGATTGGTGGAGTTGTGGACAGTGAGGAGGGCTGTTGTTGGCTGCAAAGGGACTTAGATATGATGCAGAGCTGGGCTGAGGAGTGGCAGATGGAGTTCAACCCTGCCAAGTGTGAGGTTGTCCATTTTGGAAGAACAAATAAGAATGCGGAATACAGGGTTAACGGTAGGGTTCTTAGTCAGGTGGAGGAACAGAGGGATCTTGGGGTCTATGTACATAGATCTTTGAAAGTTGCCACTCAGGTGGATAGAGCTTGTAAGAAGGCCTATGGTGTATTAGCGTTCATTAGCAGAGGAATTGAATTCAAGAGTCGTGAAGTGATGTTGCAGCTGTACAGGACTTTGGTTAGGCCACATTTGGAGTACTGTGTGCAGTTCTGGTCGCCTCACTTTAGGAAAGATGTGGAAGCTTTGAAGAGGGTGCAGCTAAGATTTACCAGGATGTTACCTGGAATGGAGAATAGGTCGTACGAGGATAGGTTGAGAGTTCTCGGCCTTTTCTCGTTGGAACGGCGAAGGATGAGGGGTGACTTGATGGAGGTTTATAAGATGATCAGAGGAATAGATAGAGTAGACAGTCAGAAACTTTTTCCCCGGGTACAACAGAGTGTTACAAGGGGACATAAATTTAAGGTGAAGGGTGGAAGATATAGGGGAGATGTCAGGGGTGGGTTCTTTACCTAGAGAGTGGTGGGGGCATGGAATGCGCTGCCCGTGGGAGTGGTAGAGTCAGAATCATTGGCGACCTTTAAGCGGCAATTGGATAGGTACATGGATGGGTGCTTAATCTAGGATAGATGTTCGGCACAACATCGTGGGCCGAAGGGCCTGTTCTGTGCTGTATTGTTCTATGTTCTATGTTCTATGTTCTATGAAGCATTCCTCCACTACCTCAACACATGTGAGCCCTGGGTGGGCAGACTTTGGGAAAGATTTTAATTCAGTCAAAGCCAATGTACTTCCAAAGAGTTAAAGTCAGGCCCATCTGACCAAAGCAAGGTCCTGCAGTTGCATGACAGGCAGAGGCATGCTTCTTCCAAAATGGTCCAGTGGATAGAAAGATCAAACAGGTCAAGCAGTTGATATTTCACCTCTCCCAGATAATGCCACTAGGCCATTTGAATTGCAGCTAAAGTTATGCAAGGCAACATACATTAACACAGCATAGACTGAAGATCATGCCTGTTAATAGCCAGTTTGTATGGCTTAGGATAACAGTAGTTGATGCCTTTATCTATTGAACTGATGAGAAAACATAATGACAGGTATTTTACTGTCATGGATCATTTAATGAGACTAACAATGAGATAATATGACTCAAATCGTTTAATATATCAATAATTGCTGCTCATCGTATATCAATTTAAGGATGTTCAATTTTCTTGCTTTTTTAGTAAGTAGCTCTTTCAAAATAGTTTATTATCAGTCAATTTAACATTTATACACTAATTTACAAGGACCAAAATTAACCCAAAGAACTTCACCATTCTTTCCCTCACTAAGAAGATTTTACTATTCTACTTAAGTGATTCTTACATCTTAGGCTTCTATTGTTTATTTGCCATGGGATTAAGTCTAGAGTGATGCTACTTTATTTCAATGTAATTCAAGTTTATTTGGAGAAATATTTAATGTACTGCTTTATTAGTAAACAGGGCATAAAACTTTTTGGTGTGGAATTGCTGTGATTTTCCTGAGATTTTAAATTTGTCTCAATGTCAAGAAAGCTTCTAAAGTTTTCATCTGACCAAGTCATGAGGAACTGATTATCCAATCATTTCATTCAAAGAGATCCAGGATCACATTTTGATCAATTTGATAAAGAGATATTAACATGGTTGGAGCTCCAGTTAATACCATTACCAAAAAAGTGCAAATCACAGAGGAGTTTCAGCAATTAAATCAGGAAATGATATTCAGAGAAAGCACCAAGTCCTGTACTGTTAGCATCAATGGTATCCATTCAGAAAATTTAATACAACGATATTCTACTATCATTAAGATATAAGGTTTAAACCAATAATAAGCTCCACTACTACTTCTCTCGAAACACAAATGGAAAACTTTGTATTCTGCCTAAGTTTCAAAAATTACAAAACTAAAGGAAAATAATTTTAAAGACTTTTGTTGTTTAAGTGGGAATGCCACATTTTCTAAGTTCCTTTTCTGCCCTTGATTATTTTGTTCAAACTATAAACAATGGACAAAATTCTCCCATTTACAGTTACAGTGAGGAGCAACTTGCCAGGTGCATGGAGCAACTTTTCTCATGCAGTCTTTTGCCCTTTATCTTATTCAACCAGTCTCTTTAGGCTTTTCCAGTAGAGTACATGACAGCAGCAGTAGACATGCTCACCACTGCTGGGACCTTCCGGCACTCACAAAGTTGGTACAATATTTAAAGCCCAGTTATATGTCACTTCAGATGCTGCAAGCAAGGAACTGCCCTCACACTGTGTGGTGATCATCATTTAGGAAGAGGCCTAAAAATGGCAATTTAGTTTTCTGCTTTCTGGACAATAGCATTTGGGTGGTAGAAAGGAAGGCTGCTTTATTCCTGCAGACTACCAAAGCTTTATTTGACACAGCCAACCTGGACACAGATAGTGCTGTGTCCCAGCTTAGACAGCATGCATAGAAGTGCAGGAAGGTCAATGATCTTCTGCAATGCACAAGAGTAATTGCCACCACCTCTTTTGCACTATCGCTTACTCACAGGACCATCGTTGTAACTCTGCCATTGCACCATGGCTCAAAGTCTAAAACGTTCACTATTGCATGCATCATGTCCACTCAAATGTTCTCAACCGTCTCAGCCACCCAAGCTGCTAACTCTTCTTGCCCTTTACATTTTCTACTTACTCATGAGGATACGTCACCATCTACCCTTCTCCTGCGTCACAATTAAAACTACTCTTCTATCCACTTCCATCACATTCAATCCCTCCCTTTGTTCCATTGCAGGAAAGGTTGACCAACAACTGAGGTGAGATGATCAAGATGAGTACATAGAAAAATACAGCGCAGTACAGGCCCTTCGGCCCTCGATGTTGTGCCGACCAAAGCCTACCTAACCTACACTAGCCCAATAACCTCCATATGCTTATCCAATGCCCGCTTAAATGACCATAAAGAGGGAGAGTTCACCACTGCTACTGGCAGGGCATTCCATGAACTCACAATGCGCTGAGTAAAGAATCTACCCCTAACATCTGTCCTATACCTACCACCCCTTAATTTAAAGCTGTGTCCCCTAGTAACAGCTGACTCCATTAACGGAAAATGGTTCTCACTGTCAACCCTATCTAAACCCTTAATCATCTTGTACACCTCTATCAAATCTCCCCTAAACCTTCTTTTCTCCAATGAGAACAGCCCCAAGTGCCTCAGCCTTTCCTCATACGATCTTCCTACCATGCCAGGCAACATCCTGGTAAACCTCCTCTGCACTCGTTCCAATGCCTCCATGTCCTTCCTTTAGTATGGCGACCAAAACTGCACACAATACTCCAGATGAGGCCGCACCAGAGTCTTATACAACTGCAACATTACCTCAGGACTCCGGAACTCAATTCCTCTACCAATAAAGCCCAGTACACCATATGCCTTCTTCACAGCACTATTTATCTGGGTGGCAACTTTCAGAGATCTGTGTACATGGACACCAAGATCCCTCTGCTCATCCACACTACCAAGTAGCCTACCATTAGCCCAGTAATCCATCTTCTTGTTACTCCTACCAAAGTGAATGACTTCACACTTAGCTACATTGAACTCCATTTGCCACCTTTCTGCCCAGCTCTGCAACTTATCTATATCCCGCTGTAACCTGCCACATCCTTCTTCGCTGTCCACAACTCCACCGACTTTCGTGTCATCCGCAAACTTGCTCACCCAGCTTTCAAGCCCCTCCTCTAGGTCATTTATAAAAATGACAAACAGCAATGGTCCCAAAACAGATCCTTGTGGAACACCGCTAGTAACTGCACTCCAAGATGAACCTATACCATCAACTACTACCCTCTGTCTCCTTCCAGCCAGCCAATTCCTAATCCAAACCTCTAATGCACCTTTAATACCATACCTCCGTAGTTTTTGCATTAGCCTACCATGGGGTACCTTATCGAACGCCTTGCTAAAATCCATATACACCACATCTACTGCTTTACCCTCGTCCACTTCCTTGGTCACCTTCTCAAAGAACTCAATAAGGTTTGTGAGGCACGACCTGCCCTTCACAAAACCATGCTGACTATCCTTGATTACATTATTCCTATCCAGATGTTCATAAATCCTATCCCTTACAATTCTCTCTAAGACTTTGCCCACCACAGAAGTGAGACTCACTGGCCTATAGTTACTCGGGCTATCCCTACTCCCCTTCTTGAACAAGGGGACCACATTTGCTATCCTCCAGTCTTCTGGCACTGTTCCCGTAGACAATGACGACATAAAAATCAAGGCCAATGGCTCCGCTATCTCCTCCCTAGCTTCCCAGAGGATCCTAGGATAAATGCCATCAGGCCCAGGGGACTTATCTATTTTCATCCTTTCCAGTATTCCCCAGACCTCTTCCCTACATACCTCAAGGTCATCCATTCTAATCACTTGTGACTCAATATTCACATCAGCAACAGTGGCCTGTTCCTGAGTGAATACTGACGAAAAGTATTGATTTAGTGTCTCTCCAATCTCCTCCGCCTCCACGCACAACTTCCCACTACTATCCTTGACTGGACCGATACCTACCCTAGTCATCCTTTTATTCCTGACATACCTATAGAAAGCCTTTGGGTTTTCCCTAATCCTACCAACTAAGGACTTTTCATGTCCCCTTCTCGCTGCTCTTAGCTCCCTCTTTAGATCCTTCCTGGCTACCTTATAACTCTCAATCGCCCCAACTGAACCTTCAAGCCTCATCTTTACATAGGCTGCTCTCTTCCCTTTCACAAGGATTCCAATTCCCTATTAAACCACAGCTCCCTCACAAGACCCTTTACTCCCTGCCTGACTGGTACATACTTATCAAGGACACCCAATAGCTGTTCCTTGAACAAGCTCCACATATCATTTGTGTTCTTCCCTTGAAGCCTATTTTTCCAATCCACGCATCCTAAGTCATGCCTCACCGCATCATAATTTCCCTGCCCCCAGCTATAATTCTTGCCCTGCAGTGCACACTTATCCCTCTCCATCACTAGAGTAAAAATCACCGAGTTGTGGTCACTGTCCCCGAAGTGCTCACCTACCTCCAAGTCTAACACCTGGCCTGGTTCATTACCTAGAACCAAATCCAGTATAGCCTCACCTCTTGTTGGCCTGTCCACATATTGTGTCAGGAAACCCTCCTGCACACATTGGACAAACACCGGCCCATCTAATGAACTCGAGCTATAGATTTCCCAGTCAATATCTGGGAAGTTAAAGTCCCCCATAACAACCACCCTGCTACTTTCACTCTTCTCCTGAATCATCCTCGCAATACTTTCCTCTACTTCTCTCGGACTATTAGGTGGCCTGTAGAAAACTCCTAACAGGGTGACCTCACCTTTCCTATTTCTAACCTCAGCCCAAACTACCTCAGATGGCAAGTCTTCCTCCATCGTCCTTTCCACCGCTGTAATACTATCCTTGACAAGCAAGGCCACACCTCCCCCTCTTTTACCCCCATCTCTGACCTTGCTAAAACATTTAAACCTGCAACAGCCATTCCTGTCCCTGTTCTACCCACGTCTCTGTAATGGCCACAACATCGAAGTCCCAGGTACCAACCCACGCTGCAAGTTCACCTACTTTGTTTCTTATACTTCTGGCATTGAAGTATACACACTTCAAGCCACCTTCCTGTTTACAGGCACCCTCCTTCGAGATCGATGCATTGTTCCTAACCTCCCTACACTCAAGGTCCGGTACCCTAAAGCTACAGTCCAGGTTCCCATGCCCCTGCAGAGTTAGTTTAAACCCTCCCAAAGAGCACTAGCAAACCTCCCCCCAAGGATACTGGTGCCTCTCAGGTTCAGGTGTAGACCATCCTGTCTATAGAGGTCCCACCTTCCCCAGAAAGAACCCCAGTTGTCCAGAAACCGGAATCCCTCCCTCCTGCACCATCCCTGTAGCCACGCATTTAACTGTTCTCTCTCCCTATTCCTCGACTCTCTATCACGTGGCACGGGTAACAAACCAGAGACAACAACTCTGTTCGTTCTAGCTCTGAGCTTCCAACCTAGCTCCCTGAAAGCCTGCCTGACATCCTCACCCCTCTTCCTACCTATGTCGTTGGTTCCAACGTGGACCACGATCTGGGGCTGCTCCCCCTTAAGGACCCGGAAAACACGACCAGAGACATGACGTACCCTTGCACCTGGGAGGCAACATACCAATCGTGAGTCTCTGTCACCCCCGCAAAACCGCCTATCTGTGCCCCTCACTATTGAGTCCCCAATAACTATCGCTCTACCTTTCTCCACCCTTCCCTTCTGAGCAACGGGGACAGGCTCCGTGCCAGAGGCCTGAACCTCGTTGCTTACCCCGGTAAGTCATCCCCCCCACAAGTATCCAAAACGGTATATTTGTTCTTGAGGTGAATGACCGCAGGGGGTCCCTGCACTAGCTGCTTCCTCCCACTCCCCCTCACTGTCACCCATCTCTCTATAACTTTCGGAGTAACTACTTCCCTAAAGCTCTGATCTATGACCACCTCTGCCTCCCGAATGATCCGCAGTTCATCCAACTCCAGCTCCAGTTCCCTAACACGGTCTTGGAGGAGCTGGAGATGGGTGCACTTCTTGCAAGTGTAATCAGCAGGGACGCTAATGGCTTCCCTCACCTCATACATGTTGCAAGAGGAACATTGCACTGCCTTCGCTGCCATCCCTCTAAAAGGTAAACTTTAAAAAAACTAGATCTAAAGAAAAAAAAAGCAAAATGCAGCATTTACCTGCTTACCACAACGGGTCTTATTAGGTTAGAGGAGGAGGGCGGGTGGGAGGCTCTACCCCTGTAGTGCCTAGGGTTCCTCAGCTGCGCGCTTATATAAGAAAAAAAAACCTTCCCAGGTAAGCTAACGCGACACCAGCTTCTGGGTCCACTAGGCGCTTAAAAAAACTTTAAATTTTAGCTGTTAAAAAACAAAAACTGGACTATACCCGCGACTTAAAAAAAAACACCACCAGACAGCCATTACCTGCTCCGCTGAGAGAGTGAGTAGGGGGGAGGAGGTGGAGAACATAAAGCCCCTCACTCCATTTGAGAAGAAAATGCTCCATTTGACAAAAGAACAGAACCGTTGACAGAGAGAACTCATTGGCAGAGCAACCAAGTAAGCTTCATTATGCAGTGCTGCGGTGGTCACCCATCAATGCCAGTGCTCACTCTTAATCTACACAAGCTTTTTTTCTTCTTATACAAATAATTCCCTCTCTCCTTTTTTTTTGCGGGCACTGGCAATATTCAGCAAATTTCTACCTCAAAAGAGCAATGTAAGAAACCCTCTTCCACCTCTGAGGAGGAAGTCAATGAACTCTCAAAGCAAGCACCATTAAAAGTTTTATCTGCACATTGCACTTGCTCAGACACTTTCACCTTTGTGGTTATTCAAGCCAAGTTAGACTCAGGATCATCATCTGGTTACCTATCACTAACATGTGTTTGTAGTTGGTTGAAGGAGAAATACTGCAGTCTTTGATGCTTAGAGGACTGACAGAAACCAGGCAACTGCTTAGCTCCAGGCAGAAGATGATCCTAGAGTCTTGGACAATAAGGCCTTCATCAAATGCTGAGATAGACACAGATGAAGCAGGCAGGTTTGTCAGAAGCAGTCAGTTAGCTGGATTAAAGGATGGAGGAATCCAACAATGTTATCACATCAAGGCTGGATTCAACATGTATGCAGCTGACTGCCTTCAGGACGAGCTTGACTGCTATGGAGACCCAGGCCAACATAGTGTCTTCCAGATATGCACAAGGGCCTTCACTCTATCACACTAGCCATAGGTGTTCAGCAATAATGGTAGGGTGACAGGAGGTTTGAGGTTTGTCTCTTTCCTCGCAAGGATCTCCAAAACCCTTTTCCAGAACTCTCCAGAGATGTCAAGCTCCTTCTATCCCCATGAACCTACGGAAGTCCAGATGAGGATGGTAAATGGGCAGGCCGATCACAGTGGGTCCTCTAGCCCCAACGGTTCCGCCGACAAATGTCCAAGTCCTCCAAAGCTAACTATGGTGCACGCTCCCTCCAGTCCAGTGCAAAGTTGATGGGATGTGGGTATTATCTGCTGAGCCAGCATCTTGTGAGTCAGAATACTCTGTTAGTGATAATTCCACACACGTCTGGAGGGAAAGGTTCATTGTATCTATCAGCTTTACAAGATTGCCATTCAAGGCTGGGAGATGAACAATGGGCACCTCATATGTCTATTTGTTCATAGTGCAGAGATTAGTCAATAAAATTTGCCCAAAACTTTGACTGTCACACATTCAATTTTGTCCTACGGGATACTCAAGTATTTCTGGGCAACTTTTCACCCTCTGTGCACTCTGAGTATTGAAAGGACATTGATGAAGGAAGGTCAAAATGTGATCCCTTAGGATTCATCTCAACCTGTTGTTTGTCATGACAGACTTCGCTGCACAGCACTCAGATACCATGTGCTATGTAAAACTATCTGTCCTTAGAACCAAGCAATATTAGTTCACCATATCTCAGACTATTTCTTTTCCTTTAACAATCAATAGGACCTATCTCGTGTAATACTTTAAAGTGGGAGCACCTGAAAATATCAAGCTGCAATTAAAATGGGACATACATTAAGCAACACAAATGGTCAAGGACTGTAAAAATAACATATCCAAATCTCCTTCACACTAAGTGAGAGCTGCTTACCAGTTTAAGAAAACAGAATCGTAAGAGCCTCCTCCATTGCCACATCCTAACCACCTGACGCTGGAGGAAGAATGCCTCATCTTCTGCCTTGGGACCCTCCAACCAAATAGCACCAATGTGGATTTCACTAGTTTCCTCATTTCCCCTCCCCACACTTTATCCCAGTTCCAACCTTCCACTCGGCACCACCTTCATGACCTGTCCTACTTGTCCATTTTCCTTCCCACCTATCCGCTCCACCCTCCTCTCTGATCTATCGCCATCACCCCCACCTCCACCTACGTATTGCATTCTCAGCTACCTTCCCCCCAGCTCTACACCCCTCCCATTTAACTCTCCATTCCCACGGCTCACAAGCCTTATTCCTGATGAGGACTTTTGCCTGAAATGTCGATTCTCCTGTTCCTTGGATGCTGCCTACCCTTGCTGTACTTTTCTAGCACTACACTCTTGACTCTGAACCCCCACATCTGCAGTCCTCACTTTCTCCAAAATCCATACTTAACTCATTCGTCCTGGAAATGACTTTCAATTAGTTTTCTCTGATTTCTCATGCTCAATGACACAATTGAGAAAGGAAATTAACAACTGTGACATGGGGTAAATGGCATCAGTAAAATCCTGGGTGCATTGATAGCTCAACAATTGGGAGACACTACATAGGTCCTTCATTGCTCCTTGAAATGACCCACTAGCAGGAAATTTCTGGCTGTTTGGCATTATGCAGGACCCCACCATTAGGGATATATTTCCCTCCCCACTCCTTTCTGCACTTCAGAGAGACCATTCCCTCTGCGACTCCCTTGTCAGATCCACGCTCCCCACCAGCCAACGCCCCCCCCCCCCACCCCCCACAACCAGCATCTTCCCCAGCCACTTCAAGAAGTGCAAAACCTGCTCACATACCACCCTCCCACCTCCATCCAAGGCCCCAAAGGATTCTTCCACATCCGACAGAAATGTACACGTCAGCTACTGTATTCGTTGCACCCATTGTGGTCCCTTCTGCATCAGGGAGACAGGATGCCAACATGCGGCCGCTTCAGAGAACCTTATTGGGATACCCACACCCACTAACCCCATCGCCCTGTGGTTGAATACTTTAACTCCCCCTCCCAATCCACCAAAGACATGCAGGTCCTGTGCCTCCTACATCACCAAACCTAACTACCTCCACCTTGGGATCCTGCAACCACATGGGATCAATATGGATTCCACCTAATTTCCCCTCCCCCACCTTATCCCAGTCTGAATCCTCCAACTTGGCACCGCCCTCTTGACCTGTCCATCTTCCTTCCTACCTATCTGCTCCACCCTCCTCTCTGAACTATCAATTTCATCCTTACTTCATCTACTTATCACATTCCCAGTGACCTTCACCCCAGCCGCACAATCCTCCCATTTCTCCTGGCCGACAAGCCTCATTCTTGATGAAGGGCTTATGCGTGAAATGTCAATTCTCCAGCTCCGGTTGCTGCCTGACCTGCTGTGCTTTTCCAGCACCACATTGTCGACTCTGATCTCTCGTGTCTGCAGTCCTCACTTTCTACTATTATGCAGCACATACCATTTTGCTTGTTTCTTCAACAAATTTATTAAAGATACAGCCAACAGGATGAAATTATGCACAAATTTCCAGTAAAACCCAAATATTCATAGAAATCTCATGACAGAGGGTGGTGGTTGATGGGAAGTTTCCATCCTGGAGTTCAGTTACTAGTGGTGTACCGCAAGGATCTGTTTTGATCCACTGCTGTTTGTCTTTGTTATAAATGACCTGGATGTAGAAGGATGGATTAGTACATATGTGGACGTCACTAATGTTGTGGATAGTGCTGAAGGTTGTTGTAGGTTACAGAGGGACGTAGATAAGCTGCAGAGCTAGGCTGAGAGGTGGCAAATGGAGTTTAATGCAGTAAAGTGTGAGGTGATTCACTTTGGAAGGAGTAACAGGAATGCAGAATACTGGGCAACTGGTAAGATTCTTGGTAGTGTAAATGAGCAATGAGATCTGGGTGTCCATGTACATAGATCCCCCAAAGTTGCTACCTAGGTTGATAAGGTTGGTAAGAAGGCATACGGTGTGTTAGCTTTTATTAGTAGAGGGATTGAGTTTCGGAACCATGAGGTCATGCTGCAGCTGTATAAACCTCTGTGTGGCTGTGGTTGGTGTATTTCGTGCAATTCTGGTCACTGCATTATAGGAAGGATGTGGAAGCTTTGGAAAGGGTTCAGAGAAGATTTACTAGGATATTGCCTGGTATGGAGGGAAAGTCTTATGAGGAAAGGCTGAGGGACTTGAGGCTGTTTTCGTTAGAGAGAAGGTTGAGAGGTGACTTACATGAGACATATAAGATATTCAGAAGGTTAGATAGGGTGGACAGTGCGAGCCTTTTTCCTCCGATGCTGATGGATATCGTGAGGGGTCATAGCTTCAAATTGAGGGGTGATAGATATAGGACAGATGTCAGAGGTAGTTTCTTTACTCAGGGAGTAGTAGCGGCATGGAACGCACTGCCTGCATCAGTTGCAGACTCGGCAGCTTTATGGGTGTTTAAATGGCATAGGCATAGGCATATGGACCAGAATGGAATTGTGTAGGTCAGGTGGGCTTCAGATTGGTTTCAGAGGGTGGCGTGATATCAAAGGCTAAAGAGCATGTACTGTGCTGTAATATTCTATGTTCTATGTTCGCATTTAGATTTAGGAACAGGAAATTCTATTAGAGCCTTAATTTTTGCTGCTTTAAGCAACACTTGTCTATGTCCTTCAATATGTCGAAGTAAATGTTACTCCTGCTTTTTCAAATTCACTTTTCGATACATTTATTACTAAGCCAAACAATTATAATGGCTTAATCAGGTCACATGCTCTTTCCATATGTTATTATATACCACAGCATTGGCTAAATATACCACTTAATTATAAACCTTAGTTTTGACTTGACTCTTAAGACTCTGGAATCTAGCTGAAGCATTCTTTAACCCAAATGGTATCAGTCATCATTGGTATAACCCTTTTGAATATAACAAAATCAGACATTTCTTTAGCCCTTGATAATAATGGTAATTGTCAGTAACCTTTCAACAGATCAATTTCAGAAAGGAATGAGACTCTGCAATTCTATCACTGGAGTCCTCCAACTCCAGTGGAATTGGATACAATTCTGTTTTTGTGATCGCATTTATCTTTCTATAATTTTATAGAGTCCAGTTGATCCATTCGATTAACTACAGGTGAACTCCAGCTACTTGGACTAGGCTCATCCAAGTGGTTTTATGGGAAGTTCTGAATCCTTCCTTCCACTTGAGCTTATTTACCTGGGCTCAACTGATAAGGATGTTGCTTTATCTTCTCAGACTCTCCTACATCTACATCATATCTCTTCAATGTTGCACGTGAAGGCATATCTAATTCTAACCCTAATCTTATACTTCTAATGACTTGCTTTCATTTTTAGTAATAGCCCTACTCAATGTACTGATATTAGGCTGAATGGTTCTGTAATTGGTATCAAAGTGTTGGGCTTGATTACATGTTGAGGTCTCTCTATTACCTGACATCAGTGGCATGTTTTACAGAACTACATTACATTTTTATGAAGTCATGATCGTATCAAATACATGGTTAATGAAGTCAATATTTTCCATATTCTTATACCCTGCCATAGAAAGTTCATGTGCTACTCAAAATATCTCTTTACAAGATTGAGACAGTACTATTATTTGATGAACAACCAACTATTCTTCATCTGTAGATCTTTGAGGATGTCTCTGCTTCCTCATCAGAACTGAGTTTTAAATTAAATACCACTCTGCAACATCTTCAGCTTCAGCTTCCAGCTGAGCTCTCTGTGATAACTTGCATAACACTGGATGTGTTTCCTGAGCCTCAATTAATGAAGACATTTCTTTTGATCTGTCCTATTGCATAATCAGAGTTTAAGGTAGCCTAACAGATGCTTGCAGTATTCCTGAGACCTCAGATGATGACCTTTGATTAGCCATTGCTCTGGTCACTACACATATTGGAAAAATACCTAGAACCTATTCTTTCAATTGTTCCATCCCTTTAGCCTCAACTGGATTTCCGAGGCAAAGTTATAATTTTCATTCCTGCCAAATTATTCTCCATGAGTAAATCAACTCAATCCACAGGTAATTTCTCATTAACCTGACTATCACTGGTCCTGAAAATTCACACGTCAACTGGACTTTGTATAATGGAGCAGGGACATGCTCACCACCTATCATATTTATGAGCACTTTGTCTTTAAATAAATCCTCTGCAGGGAAAACTAAAGCCTTTTGCAGCAAGATAGCTTGAGTGATCTCTGTATCCCTTAGAATAAGGCTTTGATTCTTATGACTTAAAGGATAAAAGGGTATCGGGAGAAAGCAGGAACAAGGTGCTGATTTGAATGGTCAGCTATAATTATACTGACTAGTGGAGCAGGCATGGAGGGCCAAATGGTATACTCCTGCTCCTATTTTCATTGTTTCTATGTTTCTTCCTTTGAAGAGAAAGGGGTTATCTTTTCTTCAGTTCAAAATGCTTCATATCTCTAATCAACCCTATGTATTTCTTATGCATTCACAGCAGTGTTTAGTTTTAGTTAAAACTGTAGCTAGCTGTGATTTAGCTATAATTAATGCTGCAATTTTCCTTCTGATTGTCCTTTTCAAGCTCATTTGTACAAGCTTGAAGTTGTACAAGGTGCATGGGTTTCCCTTACAATTTCCAGCATTTTGAATGAATGTGTCTCAAAGTTTGTGAGAAGATTTGTAGCTCAGGTGATCATTGTTGTGGTTGTGTTCGTCGAGCTGGGAATTTGTGTTGCAGACATTTTGTCCCCTGTCTAGGTGACATCCTCAGTGCTTGGGAGCTTCCTGTGAAGCACTTCTGTGATCTTTCCTCCAGCATTTGTAGTGGTTTGAATCTGCCGCTTCCGGTTGTCAGTTCCAGCTGTCCGCTACAGTGGTTGGTATATTGGATCCAGGTCAATGTGCTTATTGATTGAATCTGTGGAAGAGTGCCATGCCTCTAGGAATTCCCTGGCTGTTCTCTGTTTGGCTTGTCCTATAATAGTAGTGTTGTTCGAGTTGAATTCATGTTGCTTATCATCTGTGTGTGTAGCTACTAAGGATAGCTGGTCGTGTTGTTTCGTGGCTAGTTGGTGTTCATGGATCTGGATTGTTAGCTGTCTTCCTGTTTGTCCTATGTAGTGTTTTGTGCAGTCCTTGCATGAGATGTTGTACACTAGGTTTTGTACTGCGACCACTAGGACTCATAACAGCACACATACCAACAGCCACTCTCAGACAACAACTCACCAGGACGAAGAACCCGATACCCAACATGAGCAAAACCAATGTAGTGTACAAAATCCCATGCAAGGACTGCACAAAACACTACATAGGACAAACAGGAAGACAGCTAACAATCCACATCTATGAACACCAATTAGCCAATATACCGGCCACTGCAACAGATAGCTGGAACTGACAACCGGAAGCGGCAGATTCAAACCACTACAAATGCCAGAGGAAAGATCACAGAAGCGCTTCACAGAAAGCTCCTAAGCACTGAGGATGTGTCTCACTGTGTTCCAACACAAACATCTTAGATTCTGAGTTCCCTACTAATAAAGAGTACACCTGGGCCATTCCCAGCTATCCATTTCTTACCTTGACTACTCCAATGTCTATCACTTTCTATCCCTTTCGAATTCATAAGGATAACAGAAAAATAGTTTAGTTTTATGGATTAGCTAATAATCATAATCATTATTGCTGCCTGTCTAGTAGCAACCCTTTGGTCATTAGCATTGTTTCCTATTACTGAAGGTAGTGAGTTTTAACTTCTTCTAAGAGAGTAATCTCTTTCAGAGCTTCATTGAGAATTTCAGCTTCTAATGTCTGTACGTAGCTGTGTCAAAATTACTTTGCTTACATGATTATACCGGATGTACTTTCACCAATTATTTGTGTATTATATTGAACTTTGAAAACACGTGGCAGATAACCATATGATGCTTTCTTTCTTATAGCAAAAGTATTAAAATAAGACATAAATTCCAAGATATTCTTCAAGAATAATTGTCTTTCCGTTTTCTTTTCCATTTGACAGATTATATTATTTGATAAAAATTGCTTTAAAACCTAGTATCAGCACATTTTATGTTAGATTATTTTAACTGGCTGTGCAGTATTTGCCATTTATTTAATTTTAGTGGTTTCAGTAAAGTGTTATGACAATTTTATTTTAATAAGTCAACATTTTATGATATACATTAGTGGATATTATGTAGAACGTGTTTAGTAAGTCAGTACTTAAGATTTTGTTGACAAAATGAAACGTATATTTTATATTAAATCAGTAAAGTAGAAGCATGTCGAACAGACTTCTCATTTTGAGGTCAACGAGATATAATTGTAAACAGGCAAGTAGATAGTAATTGCTTTCCTTTGGCTAGCAGCTTGTAAATCCTTGATTCTTCTTCAGAACATGTGTTGGATGCAATCTAATTTGGTAATACAATAAGTCATGACCAATAACTTATGACCACTCCAATATTACTTTAAATCCTATTTCATGTGAAGTTAATAGCCATGGACTAGACCACAGAAAGTTGTCAATGCTTTGGCAACATAAATAGAATCCTCATCCCAAGATACCTTCTCAAAGCACAGTGGAAATTAAGCATGAGGCATTATCTACATAAAACCCATTGAGCTGAAGGCATTCAGCAGATGTTTGTATCTGAATAAAATTGTCTAGCTGCAATGTCAAGCTGACCTGTAGATTGATCCTACGAGTAGTTCAGAAAATAGGAGGTTGAGGGAAATGAAGGAAGGCATGAACCATCGACGACAGTAGGGTAGAACCAGAAGGTTGGTCTTGGCTCTGCTTAGATGTGGCTAAAATAAAGCTAACCTATCTTTAAGGGCCATCCATCAGGCTGATGTACACCAACAATAAAGGAGATGAACTTGTGCAATGCATGGTCAGCTTATATACACCAACTTTAGCAAGGGGTCCCCAAACAGGCATTAGTGAACCTGATTAGCATGTTGAAACGGTCTAATTCTTGTTTCAAACAGACATCATGGATATTGGAAGCCAGCAATTGCTGTTTAAGCATCAATGCCTTTCCTGGAGAAGTCAAATAATGAGATTGTACCCAGAAATAAGTTTCCCCAAATACTTATAGCAGAAAACGAATTGGCACAACTGATGGATTGCTCCCAGTGTATTCCTTCAAAATTATATCCCTGCATTGTCTGGCGACAAGAAAAGGAAATAAAAGTGTGTGATCAAAATGGTGGAAAAATAATTAAAAAGATACTTAAGCTAAATATAATACACAATAATATTTGTACTTAATTAAAACCAAGATCTTCATTTCACTTCATTTACAGATCAAGCACTTGAATTTTGCTCTAAGATATGACACCTCAATTAGATTTTTATCTTATGGTCCATAGAGAAGGTACGTTTAGAAAAACTAAAATGATATTTTGAAATTGTAAATGAAATAAAGTAGCATCTATTCCAAAGTACAATCTCAAATCATTTTGAATACAGAAAATCTAAAGCCTATTGCTCAGCTTTCAAAGTCACTCGAAGTGGGAGATTAATTTTCAGTTAGGCAGTTTGCTATATGTGAGCTAAGTATAAAAGCATGAATAGTTGATGTTTTGTAGAAAGTTGAAAAGCATAAAATACTAACAATTAATAACCAGAATCTGAAAAAGATTGCTGTTGAAATAAAACTTCTAATTTATTTTCTTCTTCTGAAGTCCATAATATCTTCTTGAAATGCGTTCATAAAATGTGCTTTCATTTGAGACTTTATTAATATACGTTACATTATCTGCTGTGACACATCTATTCATCATTTCATGCAAGTTTGGTGGTCATATCAGTTAAGCTACTGCTCTGTCAGAATTTCAAAACAAATAATGTCATTAGTTGACAGAATACCTTTGTACTTGAAGCTGCACCATACCTTCCTATGGGCCTTAAATAAGGATTGGAAGAATTAGCTTTCACAATTTTTTGAGGGTTCCTATGAAATTTTTCCAAATGTTTTGCCACATGATGTTAATCATTTAAGGTATATTCAATCATATTTAATGTTGATTTATAATGAACATGCCATATTTTATGAACAATATTTGCACAATGTCCTTTGCGAACAAATGCAAGTGTGAAAATAATGAAATTCACTGTGATTAAAGATTATAAAAGAACATTTATCTTATGTTCATAATGGTGCCACTATTATCTTTAATAATTTCATTCCTCCCTTCTCTGTCCTTCCCCCATCTTTCAAAATGAGTGAGATTTGATCAGAATTTAGGTGGGGAAGGGGCAAGGATGAGGTAGGGGTCATAAAATCATAGCCATGTTGAGAGGGCTTCATGGACACAGAACAACTGCTGGACCATTCCTCCAGCTGCAGGGATGACAATGGCTTGGCTGCCAGTTTCTGTTGATAAATGGCCAAATTACATACTTAAATACTTAAATTATATACCCATATATGAGGAGGTTGAACAGTTTATCAACTTCACAAACAGCTTCCATTCTAACACACTGACCTCAAGTTCACAAGGACCATTTTGGACAGCTGCCTCCACTTTCTGGACCTCGCTGTCTCCATCTCCGGAGACCGACTCAACACGGACATCTACTTCAAACGCACTGACTCCCACAGCTACCTGGACTACACCTCCTCCTGTAAAACATTATCCTTTACTCCCAATTCCTCCACCTCTGCCGTACCTGCTCCCAAGAGGAGCAATTCCACTCCAGGACATTGCAAATGGCATCCTATTACAAGGGCTGCAATTTCCTCACCCATGTGATCAACAATACCCTCCACAGCATCTCCTTCACTTCTTGCACCTCCACCCTTCAATCCCAACCCTCCAACTGCAACAAGGATAGAATACCCCAGTCCTCACCTTCCTCCCACTAATCTCTGGATACAGCGCTTTATCCTCAGCCATTTCCCCAACTACAATCAGACCCCAGCACCAGAGATATATTTCCTTCACCACCCCAATATTCCATAGAGACCATTCCCTGTGTGACTCCCCCATTAGGTCTACACCACCTACCGACCCACCCTCCACTCTGGAACCTTCCCTTGCCACCGCAAGAGGTATAAAACCTGCAGCCACATCTCCCCACTCACCTCCATTCAGGGCCTCTAAGGATCCTTCCACAATTGGCAGAGATTTTCCCGCACATTCAACACTACATCTACAGTGTCCATTGCTCTCAATGTGGTCTCCTTTATACTGGGGAAACAGGACACCAACTCACAGAAGGTTTCAGGGAACATTTGTGGGGGGGACACACCAAACAACCCCACCGGCCTATGGCCATCCACTTCAACTCCCCTTCCCACTCTGCCAAGGACAAACAAGTCAAAGGCCTCCTCCACTGCCAAATCTATGCCACCCAATGCCTGGAGGAAGAACACCTCACCTTCCAACTCTCCAATCACATGGCATCAACGTCAAATTCAACAGCTTACTCATCTACCCTCCCCCCATGTCATTGCAGATCCAACCCTCCAACTTAGCAACACCTTCTTGAACTGTCCTACTTGTCCATCTTCCTTCCCACCTATCCGCTCCACCCTCCCCTCCGATCTATCGCCATCATCCCCCACCTGCATCTACCTATTGTCTTCCTCACATCCCAATCACCACCCTCCTATTTAGCTCTCAGCCCCCTTCCACCACACCCTGCATTCCTGGTGAAGGGCTTATGCCTGAAATGTCGATTCTCCTGCTCCCCGAATGCTGCCTGACCTGGTTTGCTTTTCCAGTGCCACACTTTTCAACTCTGATTGCCAACGTCTGCAGTCCACCCTTTCTATATACCTTAATGGCCAAAACATAACAATTCTTCTAGGTGATGGAACATCCCTTGCTATGTATTGAGGCCACCAACAGCATAAAAGTGGCTTTACTGTGCCAATGGCCAGACTAGGTCTCAAAATCACCTCTTGAATGGTTTTTCTCCCATTGGTAGGCCTAGCCTACCTGGCTCCAACACAAAATCTTTTAGCCCAAATCCACCCCCACAAAACAGTGCATGATATCTAGGAAGGACAGAAAGTTAGGAAAAGTTGAAGGAGTTTCTCTGTTAATTAATTATCGTATTAACACAGTAGAGAGAAAGAGAGAGATGACCCAAGCCTAGTTAACCAGAAGGTATAAGCCATTTGGCTAGACCTGAAGAATGATAAAGTTTAAAAAAATTTTGTGAGAATGTTTCCAAATGAAGACACATTTGATTGAGGTTTTTCACTTTGCACTCATCAGAACAATTTGTAATGAGACCAATCAAGAGAAAGACCAATATTTATACTGCATGAGAAGAGACGACTATCTGGTTGATAGATGAGGTCTGATTGATTTTATAAATTTATTTGTTATTAACCAATTTTTCTAATGAACCTGTTCAGAGATGTTAAAAAACACCTCTGGTGTAGATGGGACTTGAACCCAGGCCTCCTGGTGCAGGGGTAGAGAAACCAGTGATTGTTAGACTTGACGCTAATTGATAGTTAACTGTCAGGCATTCTTTAATAGTTAGTGTGATGAGATGTGGCTTTAAGACGGATTTGTTTTGTCTTGTTTCTCTTGAAGAGGAGTGTTTTCAATCTGCTGCCAAGGTGTCTGCCTCATGGGAAGCAGATAGATAGTTTTTTTTTAAGCGGCAGGAAAATTGATGTTTCAGGCAAAAGCCCTTCATCAGGAATAGAGCTATTCCTGATGAAGGGCTTTTGCCTGAAACATCGATCCTCCTGCTCATCGGATGCTGCCTGACCTGCTGTGCTTTTCTAGCACCACTCTGCTCTAAACTCTGATTCCAGCACCTGCAGTCCTCACTTTTGCCTAGCCTTTTTTTAAGTTAGACAAATGAAGCAGAAGTGGGTGGTGTCAGACTCAGACAGACCCAGGGTTTTAGTTTTTGATTTCAGTTGTTGCAGCTGGGGGTTTTGCAGGTGAAGCTGCTACATACAGCACTCTCTCTGCTGCTGCAAAAAGCTTGCGTTCTCTTTTGCAGCTGGATTCATTCCATTGTTTTGCCCAAGTGAGGGACATATGTTTTGCTGAATTTGCCTTTGTCAAGGAGGTCTTTAGGGGATGCTGCTATATTGAAACAGTGATAAGTAACAGATAAATAATATATTACTTTATTAGGTATTCCAATAGAGTTAAAGTTGTGCCAATTTTTCTTTCTTCCTATGTAGTGGACAGCAAAGAAGGTTAACTCAGATCACAACAGGATCTTGATCAGATGGGCCAATGGGCTGAGAAGTAGCAGATGGAGTTTAATTTAGATAGATGTGAGGTGCTGCACTTTGGGAAAGTAAATCTTCGAAGGACTTATACATTTAATGGTAAGGTCTTAGGGAGTGTTGCTGAATAGAGACCTTGGAGTGCATGTTCATAGCTCCTTGGAAGTGGAGTCACAGGTAGATAGTGGTATGCTTTCCTATATTGGTCAGAGTATTGAGTACAGGAATTGGGAGGTCATGTTGTAGCTGTACAGGATATTGGTTAGGCCACTGTTGAAATTTTGTGAGCAGTTCTGATCTCCTTCAGATCAGAAAGATGTTGTGAAACTTGAAAGGGTTCAGAAAAGATTTACAAGAATGCTGCCTGGGTTGGAGGATTTGAGCTATAGAGAGAGATTGAATAGGTTAGGGCTATTTTCCCTGGAATGTCGGAGGCTGAGGGGTGACCTTATAGAAGTTTATAAAATCATGAGGGAAATGTACAGGATAAATAGACAAAATCTTTTCCCTGGGATCGGGGAGTCCAGAACTAGAAGGCATAGGTTTAGAGTGAGAGGGAAAAGATATAAAAGAGACCTAAGGGACAACTTTTTCATGCAGAGGGTGGGACGTGTATGGAATGAGCTGCTAGAGGAAGTGGTGGAGGCTGGTGCAATTGCAACATTTAAAAAGCATCTTAATGAGTATATGAATAGGAAGGGTTTGGAGGGATATGGTCAGGGTGCTGGCAGGTGGGACTAGATTGGGTTGGGATATCTGGTCGGCATGGACGGGTTGGATCAAAGGGTCTGTTTCCATGCTGTACATCTCTAAGACTATAATTTTGGTGTAAGAATAAAGTATGTTTTGCTTAAAGCCGAGTAGTTCGAACAATTGAATCACACTGGAATACAGTGCCTTACACATCCATTTAAATAAGATAAAAGTTAGGGTCTAGCCTATCTCCTTAATATGTTTTGAAAGGGTTTTGTCTGGTTCATAATAGTGGATCATTACAGATACAGTGGCAGATATTTAAGTACATATTGCAAAATACACAGTAGTTAAAATGTACAGTTGTAGTTAACTAAACAAGTTGAACATAGATCTGAATTTAATGAAAAAGCATATCATTGCATAAAGATAGATAACAGGTGGGGAAAATAGACAGAACAGAAAAAATCAAAAAGTGATGAAAAGTTTCATAAAGAATGAGAAATGAATGCATGAGAGAAACCTAGTTAGATATATAAAATCTCATAGCAGATTTTCTATAGAGATTTTAAAAAGCTAATAAATAAATATTGTTCCTATATAAGGTAAGTTTAGGGAATTAATAATTAAAAATAAGGAGAGGACAGGTGAATTGAACTATTATTTTGCATCAGTCTTCATTACAGAAATAGCTTCCCAGAAATAATTGTAAATTAGGAAATGGAAAAGAGGGAGGGTTCAAGACAATTACAATCACCAGGGAATTTGTGCTGAGTGAATTATTGGAGCTGCAGACTGACAGATTTCGTTCAATGATCTTAAAAGAAATGGCTATTGTGATAACTGATGCATTAGTGTTTTTCAAAATTCTTTGGAGTTGGGAAAGGTTGCATTAGATTGGAAAATAACAAATGTGACTTCTTGATACATATAGGGATTGAACAGAAATGCAGGCTGGTTATCTTAAGGAAAATGTTAGAAGCTGTTACTAAAAGTTGATTTATCAGGATACTTAGAAAAATTTAACGTTATCAGGAAGAGTCAACATAGTTTTGTGAATAAGAATCATGTTTGGCCAATTTATTAGAATTCTTTCAGGAGTGGCATTCACTGTAGTTAAGGGGGAACTGGTGGATATACTGTACATAGATTACTAGGTGATATTTGATAAAGAGCCACATCAAAGATTGTTGAGGGGAAATAAAAAAAAACACATTGGCATGGATAGTTGAGTCTTTTTTTGATTGACAATATTTAACAAGCAGTGTGTCACAGCGATCAGTGCTGAGGCCTCAACTTTACACAATTCATAAAAATGGAATGGATACAGGGATAACAGATATGATTGCTAAATTTGCTGATGTTGCAAAGATAGAGGAGAGGCTTCAAAACTAATACAGATAGCTTAAGTGAATTGGCAAAGATCTGGGAAATTGAGAATAATGTAAATTGGCCATTTTGGCAGGAAAAATAAAAGAAAGAGACATATCTTAACATGAAAGATTGCAGAGCTCTAAGTGCAGAGGGATTCCAGAGGAATATGGGCAGCTAAGTGCATGGATCATGAAAGGTTAAACAAATAAAGAAAGTAATTGTGAAGGCTATTAAGAAGTTACCTTTTATGGTGAAGGCTATTTAATTTTGAGAGGAGGGAGGTTATGTATCAGTTATACAGTTCATTGCAGGGACCACATCTAGAGTGTTGCGTGCAATATTGGTCACATTATTTAAGGAAAGATGTAAATACTATGAAATGAGTTCCCTTTACTAGACTAATCCTTTAGGAATGGGTGGGGTGCCAAATGAAGAATGTAAGTGGAGTTGAGGATTATGAGATCAACCACGATCTTATTGAATGGTGATGCAGACTGGATGGGCGGGTTGGCCTACTTCTGCTTCTGTATCTTATGATCTTACCAGCTTATTGAACATGCTAGACCTATATCCATTAGAGTTCAGAAGAATAAAAGGCAACTTGATTGAAATGTATAAGATTTTGAGGGATTTTGACAGGATGTATGTATAAAAGATATTCCTTCTTCTAGGAGAATCTCGAATTTGTGACCACTCTTAAAAAAAAGGAAACATCCAGTTGACTGAGATGAGAACAAATGTTTGCTCACAGTGAGTCGTGATTCTTTGGAACTCTCTTCCTTAAAAGGCAGTGGAAGCAGAATATTTAAATATTTTTAAGGCAGATGGAGATAGACTCTTGGAAGGAAGGGGATGAAAGCTCATCAGTAGATTGGGTTTTACAGTGATCAGATCAACTCTGATCTTATTAAATGCAGACCAGACTCAATGAGCCAAGTAATCTGCTCCTAATTCTCCTGTACATATGTTCACATATCGTAATTCATGTTCACATGTTCATTAAGCTGCCTTCATTCTCTTTGCACACTCAGCAGCAAAAATTTTTCTCAGTGATGCTGACAAATGCTGAGTTTCTGGATCTCTTAGCATTCCTATGCTCCAGGAATGTTCAGGAGTCTACACGAATTAAAGGTCAATCTTCTAGATATAACTTGGGTAAAATAAAAGGTAATTGTTAATGAAAATTTTTAAAACACTTTTATTTAAAGTCAAATCACCAAAGTCTTACCAAACCATAGCACTGCTCTGTAATTAGAGAGACAACTGGTGGTGATTTAACCTGACAGCCATTACACCTCAGACAAGGAGAGAGGTTGAGAAGGAGTGACCTTAAAGGTGGCCTCAGCTAGCGTGAGGATTGAACTCATGCTGTTGGCATAATAGTGTTTGCAAAATAACTATCAAACTAAATGAGCTAAATCAAGTCCCACGCTTTTGCTTATTTATGACAAAACCATTGGAAATTTTCTAAAACAAGGGTTCGCTTGATTGATCTTGAACAGCAGAGACAAGGATGAAATCTTCAGAAATATGTCAGAGTTTGGAAACCCCATGGTCTGGTAGTAGAAGCGGTCTGGCAATGGAGAGCTAGCCAACTGTTCTAAATGGGATGGCAGGAGCAGCAGCAGTCTCTTTATTGGCTGCAGCCTGAAGATTGCTTACATAGTCCTGCTCACTGTCTTTGGATCATCATATTGTTCAAACATTATGCAACATTTTTCCCTGTATTTTGTCACCAAATACAAATGACAATAAATAAATCAAATCAAATCAAAATAATGGAACTCACCGCATGCCAAAAAATCACAGTTTATATGTGCATTTTCTCTAATATTGATAGCTGAGGAGTGGCATTTGGAGAAATTGGTCAACTGAGTGTAAAATGAGCCATGCTACTCACAAGGCTGTAATATTACAGCTTCTAGTAAGTTACATTAAGGAATGTATGATTCAAACTACATCAATAACACATCTAGGAGCAAGTGAGGACTGCAGATGCTGGAAATGGGAGCTGAAAAAGTGTTGCTTTAAAAGCGCAGCAGGTCAGGCAGCATCCAAGGAGTAGGAGAGTCCACGTTTCGGGCATGAGCCCTTCTTCACCTACAAGGCACAAGTTAATCATGTTATATTGGGGGTGGGGGGTGTGCATTGGTGTCTTTACTTCCCTAGATGAGCATAGCTCCAATCCACAAAATGCTTGCCTTAAGTCAAGACAAAGCAGTCCATGTCACTGGCATCCCATTTACAGGCTTACGCACACTCACACCTTCCACTGTCAATCCATAGTGACTTCAGTGCGTACCATGTAGAGATGCACTTTAGCAACTTGCCAAGCAAACATGCTATCTCTACTACCAAGAAGAACAAGATAAGCAGACATTCACAAACCTCCAAGTTCCTCTCTGCATCACATACCATCCTGACTTGGAAATCTATCATTATCTTTTTATTATCTTTGGGCTGAAATACTCTCTTCCTAAAAGCATTACGAGTATACATACACGGCCTGAATAGCAATAGTTTCACAAGATGGCTCTGCAATAATTGGGGACGTCAATAAATGTTGTATTTGCAGACAATTCCCACATTCTATTAACGAATACAAAGAAGTTTTGTTACTCACACACTATTACAACTGATGCATCTACAATGCACCCACCCTGGTTGATACAAGATGGTTTTAAAGATAAATTTAGTCACATTTAAAATTTAATGGATAATAAATAAGAGCAAAATAGCAAAAACAACACAAAAATTATTTTGAAGGCAAGTAAATAACTTCTGGCTGCTGAAAAATATATATGGTGCTATAATTAAATTCAAATTATTTATCTCTCAAACCTCATCAGTGATATACCACAAATACCACAATGTTGTGCACCTTGAAATATGTCAAAAGTGTTGGTAAGGCTACTTCGGATTAGGTAATATGTTGCTATTTCTGAAATCTGACTGATGAAACTTCACATTTACAGTATGCAATGTGCACTGTACTGCTGTCCTCAGGGCAGCTATACATCATGATACCTCACTAGTCCACTGTATTTAAACCTACACCTAGAACCTGATGCAATGATTCCAGTCTTCTCCCCAACTCATAAAAGTTCAGATTTTTGTTGTTCTGCTTTCACTTGGTAGAGGTCTCTTTAAAACGCAAAGTATATGAGATTACATGGGAATGTATGGCACAGAAACAGGGCATTATGCCCAATGAATCGCAACTAATGTTTATGCTCCACTTGAGTCTCTTCTCTTCTATTCTTACTTAAATCTATCATTGTGATGCATATTCTCTCTTTCCTCCTGCTCTTCTCCAATGTCCCCTCAAATGCATTTATGCTATTCACTTCAACCACTCCCCATAATGGCAAGTTTTACATTTTCACCACTCTTTGGAAAACAACTTTCCTTCAAATTTTTCCAGAATTTCTTGATTCTTACTATATATTTATGGGAGCGGACATGCGAGCGTGTGTGGTGGTGGGATGCTGAGTGGGGGGTTCGATAACTATTGTATGGTTCAGAATAACACGAAACAGTGTGAGTTAACTCCTGTTCTGTCTGAGATAGAGTTGGGACCTGTCTTCTCACCATATCCCTTAGAATTGAAGATCAATGCAAACCATGACACACAAAAAAAGTTCAGGATGAAGCATCAGCAAACATTGAGCTAAGTACCAGTCTTTGGGAGAAAGCACATGTACTATATCATTCTGTACTGATGGCATCTGGTTTTGCTCATTCCCACAAGAGGAAATACATTCTGTATCCATTCTATCAAAACATTTCAGAATTTTAAATACTGTAGTTTAATTAGATCACCTATCTACTTTATCTGTACAAAAGGAAATAAACCAAATCTATCAAATACTCTTCTGAAAATGTACTTTATTCATAAAATTAAGTGCATTACTTGACTATTCAGCGATGTTACATAAAGTAGAAACAAATCACTTTCTTCCAATAGAATGCATTACTCATTACATTCATAATTGTGGATAGTATTACATTGTCATTACATGTCAAGTGTGCAATCCAAGGAATTTTTTTCAGTTTGCAGCCCTTTGGTTTAAATTAGATCCCCAACAGTTGGCCCTTCTGCCCAACAAATCCACACCGACCCACCGAAGAGTAACCTACACAGAGACATTTCCCTCTGACTAATACACCTAATACTACTGTCAATTTAGCATAGACAATCTACCTGACCTGCACATCTTTGGACTGTGGGAGGAAACCAGAGCAAACCCACACAGACACAGAGAGAATGTGCCATCTCCACACAGACAGTCACCCGAGGCTGGAATCGAACCCAGGTCCCTAGTGCTGTGAGGCTGCAGTGCCTAACCACGAGCCACCATGCCACTCCATACTATGACTGATGGGCAATCAACAGTCTTTGTATATTTCACATTTGTGATAGCTGTTCCAAGCTTTAGTAGTCCTGGACCTTGAAATGTGCCAGTCTACAGCACTCAGTCATGGACAACCCTTGATGACTACCATCCTTTAGCAAGTTGATGGTCCTGCAATTGCAGTTGATGATTATCTCATCATCTCCCGGGTAACAGTCATTAGAACAAGGAGATCTTCATCATGAAGCTGCTTGGAATGAACTTCAGCAGAAATGACATCATCCATGTGAAATGAAGCTTTGACTTGAGTGCCTCAGTTACCTGTAATTGTTATCCCTCTTCTGCCAGCAACCTTCCTAAGTACTTCACAGAAGGTCTCTTCCATCTCTCAAGCAGGACAGGGAGAGGACGTAGCCCAACTAACTCTAAATTTTATTGGAAAGCTTTACAATTTCCTTCCTTTGATTGAGAAAGCATTCCAGATGCCTGTCTAAATCCATTGGATACAATTGTGGATTTCCTAGCCAAGCCCCATTCTGGACAGCATAGAATGCTTGTATGTTGTCATAGTATGACAGGATAGTATTTCAAAAACATTTACCTGCTCAAATAGGTGGCTGCAAAGGTTGATAATTAACTCGTTTGGCCATCTTACCAGTGCAGCTTCCATGATTAACTGTTCCTGGCATGGGATTTGATTCTAAAACATCTGGTGCAGAAGGAGAGAAGCTGTCTGCACCACAAGATCTCCCCAGTTCATATTGGTCGAGTTGGAATCCTGCATGATGATCATTCGATGTTCTGTACTCAGTTCTGTACATTTCTTTATCTATCACCTTTTTACTATTTGTCGGTCTGTAAGCTGCATCTTTTAGTATGATTGACTCTCTGTTATCGTTCATCTCAATTCTTATGTTTTCTATTTTTGTTTTGCTGATAGTGGTGTCTGCTTTTTTAGCTCCTGGCATTATGTCATCCCAATTAAGTGCAGTTACTTCACCTTCACATTTTACCCCTCTATCTTTACTAAATATGCTATACCCTCCTGAATCTTTTTGTATCCATGTCTTAGTAATCTCCTCTGTGCTTGGTTCTTCTCAATATGTGATTACCTTCAACTCCCCTGTTTTATTACAGAAAAAGTGTGCATTGCTTCACAGATATTTTATCACAGTTTACATAGGATTTCCTCGCAATTTATATTTAAATATCTTGTGTTCTTTTACTGTATTTCTTCTCTTGCCATTCCTTTTCTCCCTTACGTTATTTTCCCCATGCTCCATGTCAACATCCGGTTTTATTTACATTTATATTCCAATTTTTTTTTTGCAGGTTTCACAACCTACCACCATGCTCAATACCAAGACAAGCTTACTAATTTAAAACTATTGTTTAAGGCATAAACATATTTATTAAAACAACATAATGTTCACCAAAATTAAAAATTGCAGGCATATTTTCTGCTGTTGGAGACAAGTGTGTAGATGGGTAAAAGCTGACTAAAATGCTTTTAGAAAAAAATTTGAACTAAAAACCTCAATTCAACCCATGATTTGGCATAGGGATCCATAAAGCTTGCTTACTCACACCCAGTTAAAGTGAGACAACATGGAAAGTTCATCTCGTTAATCTCCATCATTTCACCAGTCTGGATTTTTTAAAAAAAAATCATGTTCATAGCTGTTATTACACATTGCTGGAGCAAATGAGACTTGAACCTGGGAGACCTGGTTCAGATGTGGAGTTGCTAGCAGTATACCATGCAAGCCATGGTTGCAAAATGCAGTCTGATGTGAACGACAGTACATAGACCAAGTGCACTAGCATGAATTTCAAGTGGCTTACACTTCATAAAGAAACATGTCTCTCTTAAAGTGAAAGTGTATTCAAGATGTAGTGGCTGGTGGAACTATTAGTGAAAGTTGTCGAGGGAGGGAAGAAGATGACCTATGGAGCAACAGGCCAGAGAGAATGCTCCCAGGTTCTCTGATGAAGTGCAGCAGGCATTGGTCGAGGAGATCAAAAGAGTTATAGGGCCACCATCCAGTATCGCTGAGAACATCCAGATTGTTTGTATATTCCTTCCTTATGTACTTTCTCAAACTCTACTTCATCCTTTTTCTGCTTTCTGGCATCAAGTGCCTACTGCAGGTGCAGCCAACGGTAATGTATGTAATTAAGGCAGGCTGACCCTCATATGAATATAAAATCAAACATGATGATGACATACTGGCAATACAATGTTGTCATATTAGTCAACCAATTTATGGATGCCAAGTGGGCACATATATCAGCGGCATTTTGAAGTCACTAATTAACAAACTATTGAGCTGGTTAACAACTCAGCGATTTTTAATTTTACATCACACTGTATTTTTCAGGCAATGAATATGAAAATATTTTGGAGTATTTTATAGAAGCTATGACAAGGTGATGCAAAGGCAAGAGAGAAGGCTTGCTGCCGGGATGGTGAAGAAGGTGGCAGCAACTTCTTTTTTGGTCATTTTAGAATCTATTTTGAACCTTTAGTAAAAAATAAAGACTGATTTGGAGAGCAGGGGCTTTTAGTATTGTAGCAGTAATGGACCTTCTGTTTGCGGCATTATCTCTCTGTTGTATGACGATCCGGCCCTAAAGTGCTAACTGGGTGTGGAGATCTCCTTTGTCTTCTAATCGGCCCCTTTCTCAATGGCCATTCAACACTTGAACAAACACACTGAGACAGCACGGGGTGGGATTGAGCAGATCTACTCAGTTTCCACTGCAATGCTCTATTCAACCTGAGAAACATAGAATCTAGCCTATGGTGTAAGTATGGATCATTTGCTTTCCATTTTAGTGAATCTCTCTCTACCCAACTCTTACACTCTTCATTTTTGTCTTCAAATTTTAAAGAACTTTCATCTGGTCAATCACAGCAGCCTCACTATGAAGGACTCAAGCTAGACCAGAATCAGTTGAAGAAACATTGTCACATGGCTTAACTGTGGCAGCCACCAGCTGAGATCTGGAACTATGCACATTTCAGAGGGTAATGAGTTAACAGACATGACTGGGCAAGGGGACAGGAATTCATGTGTGCCAGCCTCACAAGAGGGGAAGCCTGAAGACAGTTTCTGCTACAGAGAACTCAGATGATGATAACAATAAGGCAGCATAAGGGAGAGTGTTGCATACAAAATGTTTGGTGCATTGGCAAAGGCTATTACAAAGCCTGTTACACTATCAAGGAGCATGGAGGAGTCCAGCTCCATGGAATCACAGAATTGTTATTGTGAAGAAGGAGACATTCAGCCTATCATGCCTATACCTACTCATCAAATAAGCATCATTACCTAGTGCCAAGCCCTTGCTTTCTCTCCATACCCTTGCACATTATTTTTATCCAAATAATCAGCCAACGTCCTCTTGAATGCCTCAATTGAACCTGCATCCTCCACATTTCCAGGCAGTGCACTCCATAACTAACCACTCATCGTTTTTTTTCTCAAATCACCTTTGCTTCTTTCGTGCATCACTTCAACTGCATGCCCTCTGATTCTCATTCCTCTAATGAGTGGGAACAGCTTCTCTCAATCCACTCGATCCAGGTGCATAAGGCAGGAACATATTGTTAACCAGGATGTTCTCAACAATAGTAAATGATAGCCCTATTACTCTTGATCTTCTGGACAAAGGTCTGCTGCAATTCATGATTTTGGGAACCTCTATCTAATCCCCAACTTGGCACATAGAGTCTCAGAGTCATACAACATGGAAAAAGGTCATTCGACCCAACTTGTCCCCACTGACCAGGCCCCCTAAATTGTACTAGTCTCATTTGCCTGCATTTGGCCCATATCCCTGTAAACCTTTCATATCATATATCTATCCAAGTGTCTTCATGAAAAGCCTGGAATCCATTCTTCTCACTGCAAAATAGTGGAAAACTCCATCATTCAGCAATTGATGCCTGATGTCACAAGTTACATTGAAATGTAAGCAAATGCAACCCAAGGTCTCAGTGCTGCAGTGGAAGGTATGATTGGAAATGCTCTTTGAAAAAATTGTTCTTAAACTTTTTCCCTTTTTTATCTTTTATTTCAGGATTTTGTTGAAGAGAACACTTGCAAGAATTGGTGTAGGAGGGAGGGGATCGGATTTCTTGGACATTGGGACCAGTTCTGGGGGAGGTGGGACTATTACAAAATGGATGGTCTACATCTGAACCAGACCAGAACTAATGTCCTTGGGGGAGTTTTTGCTACTGCCGTTGGGGAAGTTTTAAACTAATATGGCAGGGGGCTGGGAACAAGTAGGCAGTGAGGTGGAGACTGGAGACTGTAAGAATTATGAAGATAGCATTAATAAAGAGGAGAGCAGGCAGAGAGCAGATGAGCACAAAAAAACTGGTAGTTTGAAATGCATCTACTTTAATGCAAAGAGTATAGTGTGTAAGGCAGATGAACTTAGGGCTTGGATTGGTGCCTGGGAGTATGACGTTATTGCAATCACAGAGACTTGGTTGAAGGAGGGGCATGGTGATTGGCAACTAAATGTTCCAGGATATAGACACTTCAGAGAGGACAGGGAGGGAAGTAAAAAAGGGGGTGAAGTTGCATTGTTGGTCAGGGACGATATCATGGCTGTGCCAAAGGAGCACACTTTGGAGGGCTTGTGTAATGAGGCATTATGGGTGGAGCTGAGAAATAAGAAGGGCATAATTATATGGTTGGAGCTGTATTACAGGACTCCCAACAGTGAGCGTGAGGTAGCAGAACAAATAGGTGAACAGATTATGGAAAGATGTAGAGGCAATAGTGTTGTGGTGATGGGAGATTTTAATTTTTCCACCATTGACTGGGATACACTTAGTGTCAGAGGTCTGATGAGGTAGAATTTGTAAGAAGCATCCAGGAGAGCTTTCTAGAGCAGTATGTCACTGGTCCAACGAGGGAAGGGGCCATATTGGATCTAGTACTGGGGAACGAGCCGGGACAGGTGGTAGAAGTTGCGGTGGGGAATTGTTTTGGGAACAGTGAGTTTTAGAATACTCGTAAGTAAACAAGAGAGTGGTCCTAAGGGAAGAGTACTAAACTGGGCCAAGGCCAATTATATCAAAAAGAGGCAGGAGCTCGGAAATGTGGATTGGACACAGCTATTTGAAGAGAAGTCCACATTTGAGATGTGGGAGGTTTTCAAAGATAGGTTAAAGATAGTGCAGGATAGGCATGTCCTGTTGAAGGCAAAGGATAGGAAGGGCAAGATTCATGAACTGTGGATGACAGGAGCAATTCTACGACTAGCCAAGAGGAAAAGGGAAGCGTACTTAAGGTCTAGGCAGCTAAGAACAGAACGGGTCCTGAAGGAATCTTGGAAGAGCAGAACAAATCTTAAAAGAGGAATCAAACGGGCTAAAAGGTGTCATGAAATAGCTTTAGCGAGCAGAATTAACGTGAATTCCAAAGCATTTTATTCTCATATAAAAAGCAAGCGGGCAACTAGAGAAAGGATTGGTCCGCTAAAGGATAATGAGGGAAGGCTGTGTGTCCAACCTGAGCAAATAGGTGAGATTCTGAATGATTACTTTGCATCAGTGTTCACTGAGGAGAGGAACATTATGAATGTTGAGATTAGAGATAGAAATTTGATTATTCTGGATCACGTTGATATAAGTAGGGAAGATGTGTTGGGTAGGCTAGAGGTTATTAAGGTGGACAAATCACCAGCATGGATGGGATATATCCCAGGTTGCTGAAGGAGGTGAGAGACGAAATAGCTGGGGCCCTGACAGATATCTTCGTGGCATCCTTAAATACAGGTGCTGGAGGACTGGAGGGTTGGTCATGTTGTCCCCCTGTACAAGAAGGTTAGTGGGGATATTCTGGATACCTACAGACCAGTGGGCCTGACATTAGTGGTGGGAAAGTTGCTGGAGAAGGTACTGAGGGATACGATCTATTTATATTTAGAAAAGAATGGGCTTATCAGTGATAGGCAACATGGTTTTGTGTGGGGGAGATCGTGCCTTACCAACCTAATAGAGTTCTTCGAGGAAGTGACCAAGTTGATAGATGAAGGAAGAACTGTTGATGTCATAGACATGGACTTTCGTAAGGTGTTTGATAAGGTTCTCCATGATAAACTGATGGAGAAAGTGAAGTCACATGGTGTGCAGTGTGTCCTAGTGAGGTGGATAAAGAACTGGTTGAGCAACAGGAGACAGAGAGTAGTAGTTGAAGGAAGTTTCTCGAAATGGAGAAACGTGACCAGTGGTGTTCCACAAGGGTCAGTGTTGGGGCCACTGTTGTTTGTGATATACGTAAATGATCTGGAAGAGGGCATTGTTGGTATGATCAGCAAGTTTGCAGATGACACGATGATTGGTGGAGTAGCAGAAAGCATAAGGGACTGACAGAGAATACAGGAGGATTATAGATAGGCTGGAGAGTTGGACGGAAAAGTAGCAGATGGAGTTCAATACAGCCAAATGTGAGGTGATGCGTTTTAGGCAAGACTAATTCTAGAGCGAATTATATAATAAACAGAAGAGCCTTGGGAAAAGTTGATTGGCAGAGAGATCTGGGAGGGCAGGTCCATTGTGCCCTGAAGTTTGCTGCACAGGTGGATAGAGTGGTCAAGAAGGCAAACAGTATGCTTGCCTTCATTGGACGGGATATTGAGTATAAGAGCTGGCACGTCATGTTAAAATTGTACAAGACATTGGTTCAGCCGCATTTAGAATACTGTGTACAATTCTGGTCGCCACATTACCAAAAGGATGTGGACGCATTGGAGAGGGCGCAGAGAAGGTTTACGAGGATGTTGCCTGGTATGGAAGGTGCTAGCTATGAAGAGAGGTTGAGTAGGTTAGGTTTATTTTCATTAGTAAAAAGGAGATTGAGGGGGGACCTGATTGAGGTTTACAAGATCATGAAGGGTATAGACAAGGTGGATAGAGACAAGCTTTTTCCCAGGGTGAAGGATTCGATAATGAGGAATTTGGGAAATGGTCACATCGTCTTTTTATTAAGGAATATTTTGTAAATAAAATTGAGTTGAACCGCAAACCGAATTCTGTGTTTGTCTTCCTCACCAACAAGAGTGCTTGGGTAAATTATTTTTCATACATAAATTGGTCAAAGTGTTCAAAGAACAGAGAACACTAAATAAGAGTGGTACTTCCAGTAGGATAGCTTGAGTAAGTTACTTAATTTGTTGTAATATAATCTTGAGTGATTCACCTTGCTGAAGTAAGAAATGATGCAGAGTGTATGGTTATGTCAGGCTGTGGAACAGAGCTCTCAATTTTGACCCAAATCTCCAGTTGTTAGTGGTTTATTTTTCTAGAACTTGGGTAGGATGGGATTTTGTCATTCCTAATGCCGAGACCAATGTGAGAACATTTGTCTAGTCTTATTCTTTTTCAATAGCCTTGAGGTTGTTTGTACAGACTGCTACGGCAACAGCAGTTGACTTGCAATCCAGAAGTGACATACAGCCTGGCTACAGTCCATCACCTCCCAAGATGGACATGTGCCTGCTGGACTGATTTATCACAATTGGTTGGCTTTCCAGGCCTCTCCCAAGTGTACTTAAGAATTAATTAATTGCTGTGGGTTTGGAGTCATATAGAGACTAGGTAAGGACAACTAATTTCCTTCTCTAAAAGACATCAGTGAACCAAATGGTTACTTTACAATAATCCAGACAGTCCATGGTAATAGTTACTGAAATCAGTATTTTATTCCGGATGATTCAATTCATGAAATTAAATTCCACCAATTGCTGTCACAGGATTTCAGCTCATGTCTCTAGAACATTACTGAAACATTACCACTTTTTCAGCCACAATTTTCCAATGTCAGGGCTTCCACAGTGAACATGTGGTATTTGCATTCATATTGTTTCATTGATCATCACCACATTTATCCACTGCGGGTATTGTTTGCATTAAATTACCAATTTTACGAATTAAATCATGTATCAATTATACTGCAAAAGATGAATTGTTATATTGTGCAAGTATGTCTTTTAATGTTTATTGGAGAGTCAAATTTCATAAAGAGCTAACAGGACTCTATCAAACTAAAATAAATGTGCATATTGTATTTTCCACCATCTCCGAATGTCCTGAAGTGTTTTACAGATAATTGCTTTGGAAATGGAGACACTGCTGAAACATAAGAAATTCAGCAAATAAATTGCACAGAAAAACTCCCCAAAACATAAGCTGACAATGACCAAATATTCTGTATTTTTAATGATCTTCATTATGGATAAATATTGATTAGGATAACATTCCCACTCATCAATCGGACACCATTTTTAGTGTTTGCATTCATACACTGTAGATGTTATATTCTGTGGGTCAATATGTGTATTTCAAGGATAATTGTGTGTGGTAAGTAGATGAGGGCTTCACCAGATTGACAGTGGTCAAACATGATCTTCCCACTCACCCTCTGAATATGCCATTAATTGCTATTATCAGTTCTCTTTTGAAACAATTTTGATAAAAGCATAGCTCCTAGCTAACTTCTGAGCACAGTATTTGATAGAATATTTATTTTCCCAACAGAAAACAGTATTTTCTATAATGAGAGTTCATTAACAATCCTTTAATTGCTTTTAATAAGTGATGGGTGTAGATTGAATGCACAGATCATTAGTGCAAACTGGTGATGCTTTGACATGGCAGATGAATGAGTCTAACAGAAATTGTGGCAGCAAATGATGTTAAAACTTTTTCTTTAAGTTTTCCACCTATTTTAATCTAGATAAACTCTAACATAGTTGACAATTCTAAGTTTTTTGTCAATGTAACCAGAGGGTAGATGAGGGAGAACTAGTTGAGTAGGATTTTCATACTACCTTTAATAACATGCTGCACAAGCATTACTACACAACATCAGAGTGCTTGGAATTCAAGAATAATATATTTGTATGGATTGAGGATTGTTCAATGCATAGCAGATAGAGAGTAGAAATAAAAAAAATAATTTTCATGTCACAGGCTGTAATGATCAGATCTTAGTCATCAGTAACTTACAACCCATGTCTATGATTTGGATGAGGAGATTGACTGTTACATATCCAAGAGAAATTGAGGACTACAGATTCTGGAGATCAGACTTGCAAAATGTGGTACTAGAAAAGCACAGTAGGTCAGGGAACATCCAAGGAGCAGGAGAATTGTTTTGGGCATAAGCCCTTCATCAGGAATGTGGGGGCAGGGGTGGAGGGGTGAAGGAAAGGGGGCTGAGAGATAAATAAAAGGGGTGGGCATGTAGGGAACATAGCTGGGAAGGCGAGAGGTAGATGCCGGTGGGGGGTGATGATGATAGGTCAAAGTGGAGCATGGACCGGATCCGTGGGAAGGAAGATGGATAGATAGGACAGTTCAACAGGGCAGTGCTAAGTTGAAGGTTTGGATCAAAGATGAGGTGGGGGAAGGTGTGATGAGGAAACTGATGGAGTCAATGTTGATGCCGTGTGGTTGGAGAGTCCCAAGTTGGGAGATGAGGCATTCTTCCTCCAGGTGTCAGGTGTCTAGGATTTGGCAGGGAGGGACGCCCAGGATTTGCTGGGACACATGCACCAAACAGCCCCACCACCCTGTAGCCGGTCACTTTTGAATTCCCCCTCCACCACCATATCCTAGCCACCCGACACCTGGAAACAAATTGATAAGGAAGACTCAAAAAATTTGCAAAAGTCTGGCTGAGTAGACAAACACCTGAGCAATTGAGTATAATGTAATGGTTGCAAAGTGGTCAGCACTACTTTCACACAGTGCTGGTGACCTTGGATCCTAACCTTGGATAACTGCCTGTTGGAAGCTCGCAAGTGCCTGCCCTGTGTCTGTGAATTTCTGCTGGTTGCTCTGGTTTCCTCTCACAGTCCAAAGATATGTAGGTTAGGCCATGCTAAATTGCCCTGTGGTGTTCAGGAATGTTCAAGCTAGGTGGTAAACGTGGGGATAGGAGGGCATGCCTTTGGGGGGTTAGTTATGGTAAATGTGGGGATAGGAGGGCAAGCTCTTTGGAGGGTAGTGAAGACTTGATAGGCTGAATGGTCTGTATCTGCAGGAACTCTGTATAATTATAATGTTCTTTTTTTAAATGGATGAAAGATTGCACATAGTTACACGATAAATGCCACAGAAGCAGATTATTTGGTCCAATCAGTGCATGCTGGTGTTTATTTTCCACTTGCACCTCCCCACATCTTTTCTCATTATAGCTATAAATAATCTCAAATGTGTAAAGTTTCATTTTAAACATATCTAGAACAACTCCCTGTGGTAGTACGTTCCACATTTTCAACACTCTTTGGTTAAAGAAGATTCTGGGTAATCCAAGATGGAGGATGGGAGAAATTTCTGGCTGTAACAGGCTGCTCCTTTTTTGAGGTATTTTAGGTGTTGGAGGTAATTTTCCCATATTCCAGGAGCAGCAATTATTGTTTTAAATACTGTTGGAACTTTGGAGAAAAATAGTCAAAATACTTTTAAAAGGGAAAGGGACAGACAAAGGGAGCACATGGTCAGGTCAGTGCAGGAGAGAGAGAGAGAGAATAAAACCCACGCTGCTAACTGACAGAGCAGTGAACCTGTGCAGTTACTGCCTTTGCTGTTGGATTCATGTATCACTGGACTTCGGAGTGCGTCTGGAAAAATTAACAAATTCACAGCTGATCTTGGAGGAACCTGTTTGGGCGAGGTGACTGCACAGAGACAGATAAGTGAATACTTTTAAGTGGGCCTTGGGGCTTTGCTGTAAATCTGCAGTAGCGAGTAGAGTGGGTTCTTTCTTCATTATATGTTTTTATTGAGATATGTCTCTTGATTAAACTTAAAAATATAAGCCATAAGTATTAAATTAGCCTGGACCAGTATTTTGCAGAGGAATAAGACAGGGCTATTTTCTGGGTCTGCAGATTGGAAGAAGCAAAAATGGCCCTTAGTGGAGTGATACGCTCTTCTTGTCATATGTGGGAGTTTAGGGAGAGTATATGTGTTACTGGGGATTATATCTAGTAAATTACATTGATTGCGAATCCTATCAGATCAAATGGATGGGTTGGACCGACAGTTAGAGGCAATGAGGAATTTACAAGAGCAAGGGGGTGTGATGGATAGCAGTTATAGGAAGGGAGAAAAGTTGCAGATACAGTCATATAGATGAGTTAACTCCTGGAAAGGTAAGAAAGGTAGATAGGAGTGCAGAAGTCTTCTGTGGCTATTCCAATTTCAGACAAGTATGCTGTTTTGGAAAACATCGGCGGTGATGGATTCTCAGGGGAATGTAACATGAACAGCCAAGTTTCTGGTAATGAGACTGGTTCTAATGCAATAAGGGGTACATCAAGTTCCCAGAGATCGAGTGTGTTAGGGGACACTCTAGTCTGAGGCACTGATAGAAGTTCCTGTGACCTATAGCGAAAAATCAGAATGGTGTGTTGTTTCCTTCATGGCAGGATCAAGGATATCTCAGAGAAGTTGCAGAATGTTCTCAAGGGGGAGAGGGATTAGCAGGAGGTCATTATACACATTTGGAACCAACAACATAGGAAGGGAAAAGGTTGAGTAGTAATATCTGAATTACTCCCTGTTATGAGCTAGTGAGGGTAGGAATATGAGGATAGAGCAGATGAATGCATGGCTGAGAAGTTGGTGTATGGGAGAAGGATTCACATTTTTGGATCATTGGAATCTCTTCTCCCATATAAGGATGGATTACACCTGAATTGGAAGGGGACTAATATACTGGCAGGAAGATTTGCTGGAGCTGCTCAGGAGGATTTAAATTAGTAAGGTGGGGGAGGGGGGTGGGACCTACAGAGATAGTGAGGAAAGAGATCAATCTGAGACTGGTACAGTTGAGAAAAAAAAAGTGAGTCGAACAGTCAGGGCAGGCAGGAACAAGATAGGACTAATAAATTAAACTGTATTTATTTCAATGCAAAAGGCCTAAAAGGGAAGGCAGATGAACTCAGGGCATGGTTAGGAACATGGGACTGGAACATCATAGCAAATACAGAAACAGCTCAGGGATGGACAGGACTGGCAGCTTAATGTTCCAGAATACAAATGCTACAGAAAGGACAAAAAGGGAGGCAAGAGAGGAGGGGAAGCGGCGTTTTTGTAAGTGATAGCATTACAGCTGTACTGAGGGAGAAAATTCCCAGAATTACATCCAGGGAGGTTATTTGGGTGGAATTGAGAAGTAAGAAAGGGATGATCACCTTATTGGGATTGTATTATAGACCTTCTAATAGTCAATGGGAAATTGAGAAACAAATTGTAAGAATAATAAGATGGTTATATTTGTGGATTTTAACTTTCCAAACATCGACTGGGACTGCCATAGTGTTAAGGGTTTAGATAGAGAGGAATTTGGTAAGCATGTACACGTGGATGTACCTACTACAGAAGGTGCAAAACTCGACCTACTCTTGGGAAATAAGGCAGAGCAGGTGAGTGAGCACTTTGGGGCCAGCGACCATAATTCTACTAGTTTTTAAGTACTGATGGAAAAGAATAAAACAGATCTAAAAGTTGAAATTCCAAATAGGAGAAAGGCCAATTTTGATGGTACTAGGCAAGAACTTCCAAAAGCTGACGGGGGGGCAGATGTTCGCAGGTAAGGGGATGCCTAGAAAATGGGAAGCCTTCAGAAATGAGATAATGAGAGTCCAAAGAAAGTATATTCCTGTTAGGGTGGAAGGAAGGGCTGGTAGGTATAGGGAATGCTGGATGACTAAAGAAATTGAGGGTTTGGTTAAGAAAAAGAAGGAAGTATATGTCAGGTATAGACAGGAGAGATTGAATGAATCCTGAGAAGAGTATAAAGGCAGTAGGTGTATACTTAAGAGGGAAATCAGGAGGACAAAACTGGACAATGAGATAGCTTTGGCAAATAGAATTAACGAGAATCCAAAGGGCTTTTACAAATACATTAAGGACAAAAAGGTAACAAGGGAGAGAATAGGGCCCCTCAAAGATCAGCAAGGCAGCCTTTGTATGGATCTGCAGATGGGAGAGATACTAAACGAGTATTTTGTATCAGTGTTGACTGTGGAAAAAGACTTGGAAGATACCGAATGTAGGGAAATAGATGGTGACATTTTGAAAAATGTTCTTATTACAGCTGAGGAAATGCTGGATGTCTCAAATTGCATACAAGTGGATAAATCCCCTGGACCTGATCAGGCATACTCTAGAACTCTGTGGTAAGCTAGGGAAGTGATTGCTGGGGCCCTTGCTGAGGTATTTGTATCATCGATAGTCACAGGTGAGGTACCAGAAGACTGGAGTTGGCTAACATAGTGCCACTATTTAGGAAAGGTGGTAAGGACAAGTTAGGAAACTATAGACTGGTGAGCCTAACGTCAGTGGTGGGCAAGTTGTTGGAGGTAATCCTGAAGGACAGGATGTACATGAATTTGGAAAGGCAAGGACTGATTAAGGATAGTCAGCATGGCTTTGTGCGTGGGAAATCATGTCTCACAAACTTGATTGAGTTTTTTCAAGAAGCAACAGAGGCAGAGTGGTAAACATGAACTCTATGGACTTCAATAACGCGTTCAACAAGGTTTCCCATGGGAGACTGGTTAGCAAGGTTAGATCTCATGGAATACAGGGGGAACAAGCCATCTGGATCCAGAACTGGCTTAAAGGTAGAAGACACAGGGTGGTGGTGGAGGGTTGTTTTTCAGACTGGAGGCCTGTGACCAGTGGAGTGTCACAAGGATCGGTGCTGGGTCCTCTACTTTTTGTTATTTATACAAATGATTTGGATGTGAGCATAAGAGGTGCAGTTAGTAAGTTTGCAGATGACACCTAAATTGGAGGTGTAGTGGACAGCGAAGGAGGTTACCTCAGGTTACAACAGGATCTGGACCAAATGGGCCAATGGGCTGAGAAGTGGCAGATGGAGTTTAATTCAGATAAATGCGAGGTGCTGCATTTTGGGAAAGCAAATCTTGGCAGGACTTATACACTTAATGGTAAGGTCCTAGGGATTGTGGCTGAACAAACAGACCTTGGAGTGCAGGTTCATAGCTCCTTGAAAATGGAGTCGCAGGTAGGTAGGACAGTGAAAAAGATGTTTGATATGCTTTCCCTTATTGGTCAGAGGGTTGAGTACAGGAGTTGGGAGATCATGTTGCAGCTGTACAAGACATTGGTTAGGCCATCTTTGGAATATTGCATGCAATTCTGGTCTCCTCCCTATCGGGAGTATGTTGTGAAACTAGAAAGGTTTCAGAAAAAAATTACAAGGATGTTGCCAGGGTTGGAGAATTTGAGCTATAGGGAGAGATTGAATCAGTTAAGGTGGTTTTCCCCGGAGTGTCAGAGGCTAAGGGGTGACCTTATAGAGGTTTAGAAAATCATGAGGAGCATGGATAAGGTAAATACACAAGGTCTTTTCCCTGGGGTGGGGGAGTCCAGAACTAGAGGGCATAATTTTAGGGTGAGAGGGGAATAATATAAAAGAGACCTAAGGGGCAACTTTTTCATGGAGAGGATGGTACATATATGGAATGAGCTGCCAGAGAAAGTAGTGGAGGTTGGTACAATTGCAACAGTTAAGAGGCATCTGGATAGGCATATGAATAGAAGCGTTTGGAGGGATATGGGCCAGGCGCTGGCAGGTGGGGCTAGATTGTGTTGGGATATCTGGTCAGCATGGATGGGTTAGACCAAAGAGTCTGTTTCCGTGTTGTACATCTCTATGACTCTAAATTCATTCAACCCATTATTGCTTGGTAACCAACTTCTTTTAATGGCCTTATGTTACACTGTTCTGTGGAACAGCAAACATTGTCTGTATTCTGTATTCTATTCTATCAAAATATTTAATTATTATAAAGCCCTCTATTAAACCATGCCTTTGTCTTTTTGTCAAGAGAAGACAATGTCTTCAGGAGTCAGACCTCTGATGTTATCCCCTTCTCTTTTTGAAGCATATCCTTTCCTGACAAATGTACCTATATATTCCCGTAATGTCCTTGTAAATCTTCTCTTGTACTGTTTCCAGTTCCACCAAAGCTGTTTTTAATATGATGACCAGAATTGCACACAATACTCTGTGAATATGACCTAATTGAGGATGGGTACATGCTTATAAAAATCAATTCCATCCATTGAGAAATAATGTCTAATGTTTGATGTTGTTCTGATTTTGTTTTCTGTGACCTAACTTTTAATGATTGGTGTATTGGTACTCTGAGACGCCTTTGCTCCTTCACTCCAGCTGGACTTACACATTTCAAGTGGTAAGAAGAATAGGAAAATCTTATCAAAATGCACTACCTCACATTTATCTGCATAAGATCTGTATCAAGCATAAAAGTAATCTTACTATAATTATACAGAGCTCTGGTGAAACCACTTTGGAATGCTGTGTGCAGGTTTTATCTTTTTACCTAAGGAAGGATCCTAAAGAATGTTTTGTTGTGGGTGTAATGAAGGTTCATCAGACTGATTCCTGTGATGAGAGGTTTTCCTATGAAGAAAGAAAGAATAGCCTGGATCTATATTCCCTATTGTTTAAATGATTAAAAGGTGATCTTATTGAAACATATAATCAAGGCAACACTGATAGATTTCTTTTTGATACTTTAGAGAATCAAGGAACATGGTGATTGGGAAAAAAGTGGAAGGGATAGAAAATCAGCCATGATTGTATTGAATGGCAGAGCAGATTTTGTAGGGTCAAATGTCTTACATCTGCACCTATTTTTAATGTTTTTACAGTAAAGCCACAGATATAGAAAACATAACCTGAAATACTTGGTCAGTATCTTAATTGCCATGCAATTCACCTTTACTGATTAAATTCAAATTTCCTTAATCCCATCCTGGTCCAAATAGATCATACATAAACAGGTTCTAAGTGTTGTAAATTTTCCTGGCCTAAACATCTATGAAATGTTATTGATACCACAAATTCCCAGCAAACTAATGCAGTATGCAGTGTGTTGATTGAGTAACGATGTGTAATCTCCATAACGAGTATAATTTATACAGCAAACAAAACTAAAGATTTTAGAAAAGTTTGGAAGAAAAGTGTTTCTCCAGTCCTGTCCAATTCCTGTGGGATCACTGAAAGGTTGACAGAATGAAGTGATCCCTCAAGAACAGCAGAATTCATAGGGCAGATTACTTAGTAATGCCGACTGGCAATTGATTGTCAGGTCTAAATGTTGACAGAAATACAAGAACTGAGCTGAAGGCTCACCTGCACAGTGCACGATAGGAGCAATCTTCACTTATGGTGATGGTTAGTTTAGTTGACTGGATATATAGTATATCATCATTTGGAATGATGCTACAAGTGTAACTTGATTTCTATTCTAACTGAAGTAGATTTCAGGCCTGCCTTTTTGCTCTATCAATGAGAATGAAAGCAACGGAAGACCACTAAAAATAAATTGAGGACAACGCATCGGCAATGAGCCAAGAACATCTTCAGGTCCAATGAATTGATCTTCACTTAACCAATGGGCAGAAATCTAACATGATAAGACTATATGATCAGATTAAATGCTACTCTCTATAACTTCAGCAGAAAATTGGCTGTACTTATGGATACAGAGATTAAAAGATGATTTTCTGCTGAGTTTTTACTGCTGTGCCGTGATTATATCAGGAAATCAGGAGAATATAAATTCTCTGCTGCACTGTACAAAATAAAAATTTTCCTTCTTTCAATTCTTCTAGAAAGATATGCAATAATTTTCCCAGCCCAAAATATCCAAGAAGCAATAAAAGTACCCATTCCTGGGTTGCATTAGTCGAGATAGAGGAGACACCGACCCAAGCTGTTCCTTATATCTTCACGTCAAGGTCATTTGCCTGACAGGGTCAGGTGAATAGTATCTGCAAAATCTGCAAAATCTCACTTAAACCCAGAGGAGGTTAGGAAAATTGGAAGTAGTATTGCACTATCACAAGTCATCAAAAGTTTAGTTTGTAAAATTTCCAAGATTATAATGTATTTAGCATCATCTTGTGGCACAAAGAGGTACTGTGTTTGAGTTTTATAAAATTAAAATTTACTTAAACCATGTTTTCTGTCAAACTGATTCTGGTATTAAGAAATACAATTAGAAAGGAAATATTTCAAATGGAATGAATAATATTTGTAATAATTATAAATTTAAAATTTGTAATATTATAAAAAATGTGATTCAAAACTTTGAATCTTACAGAATTAAACTTTACTTAAAACACTTTAAACTGACTGGTACTGAGAAGCACAATTACAAACTAAATATTTCAAATAGGGAATGAATAACATTTGTAATTATTACAAATGTAAAATTTGTAATAATTACAAATATAAATATTTGTAATAATTACAAATATTATTCATTCCCTATTTGAAAATTATGTAAAATTATATCCCTATGTAAAATTTGTAATATTATAAAAGATGTTTAACAGAATTTTGATTTAACTAATTTTCACTGACTTTCACATTTAACCAAAATGCTCATTTTTAATATGAATCTTCAGTATGCTTAAATTCTGAATTGTTTGTTTTCTGAAACTGATATGTTTGAAACATATTTAGTGATTACAGTTGGTCATCCGCATATTCCTAAAGTCTACTTTTGCAATAATGGTGCAATCATTTATCACATGAAAGAAAGGTCTAGACGTGTTTCAAACAAATGGTACTCTTTATAGCTGCAGGCAGCAGCCTTTATCTGGAGATCAGGATAACATCAGAGGTCTGACTCCTGAACAGGCTGGTAATTAAAACATCAGTGCAGGTGTACAAAAATGGAAAACACTGTGATATTACTAATCTGGGAAAGTACTGACCATACCTGTTGGGATCACACTTTGTTCATTGTTTTTGAAAGAAAACTACTGAAACATTGGCAAGTGTGGTATTTTCTAATTCTTTAGGTACATTTTTCTACACTTTTAAATACATCTTTATCAAAAAACCGTATGCATGCTCATGTTATAATTATTATATTACTTTGGCATGGAAAGTGTGCACTTTAATTTTGGAAGTAAGCATTTCCAATAATTCTTTTAGGTCATTGAAGAAGGTGTGGAGATAATAAATCTACTTCACAACATGCTCCCAACATACCCAGAGGGAACCCTTTTGGGACCATTTGTCTTTTGTTCATTATCTTGTCTGGTTCATGCAGTGGTCTAGTTCATGCTCAATAGGTTTCAAACAGCTTTTGGGATCAGAAGTCATCCACTTTTCACCTGGCATCTTTTTATATTTCAAATTATATTAAATTTTTTCCATCACATTATATACTTCTCAAGAACCTATTCAAGGGTTTCAGTTGATCGAATATGCTATTCCTGTTATTGCCACTTCTGAGACATATACAGAAAAGGTTAAACATGTAAACCATGACTTTCAAAGTGGATAGAATAAATATTACAGTGGAGTCCAGCTTCCTAATTGTCCAGAAGTTCCAGGCAACAAATTCTTTTCCTGAGGTTTCACATCATTGTGCAAATGACAAACAATCTTTTTGATGCATAAAGCTGTAAAATATTTTTGTGATTTTTAAAGCATTTATTTTCATTCATAGGTCCAAGAAATTGATACATGACAAGTTCAAGACCTAATTTTGTGGACTCTTATTTAATTGGCAATTTCTTTCAAGGAAAATGAAAGTTGCAACCTACTTTTAAGAAGATTCTTTTTAATTCAAACGAATATTAACACAATACTACAGGTCCAAGATTAAGAGTAGCATTTTTGTTCTAGGGTGGAGATCCCAACATTGTGATAATTTCTGAAGCATAATACACATATCCTGATTTGTGATTGAGAAACCAGTTAATAACTGGAGGGTACACTCACCACCCCATTTAAGATGGCAAATGGATATCTGACTCTGCGGAGCAAAAGGAAGTTCTCCAGCAATGAAAGTAATGCAGCTTTCTGTTGCAGGAAAGAGAGAGATCAAGAGTTTACAAGATGAGTACAGGTTGCTTCTGTAGCACTTTTAAGATCTGCAACTTAAAATGGCAACAGTTGCCAGATTGCTCTCTGTATGCCCAAACAACACTGTCTGCAAATCAGCTGCTGAGGTTGAGGGTTGTAAGATGGAGCAGAGGATGAGTGATGGAAGTGAGCATGCAGACCATGTACAACAGATGCTTAAATGTTGAAAAGGAGCACTGGCTCCCCAGTCAGTGTGTGAGTGGAAAGCTGCATTTCTTTCTCTGGCCACACTTCAGCCATGCAGGCTTGCAGGGGAACACAGCTACTCACTTCTTGCAGCAATGGTCACAAAACCTTGAGAATTCTGTCTGAAAATTTTGTTCACCATTGGAAATAAAACTCATGTTTCATTGAAGCCCAATCACGAGTCCACTTGAAAGGTCTATGAATTCCCTTTTCATTATTGACAGGTCCTGCTTCATAGATAAAGCAGAAAAATCTGAGAAAAGGAAGCAGACACAAGTGCTTAGGTTTTTAAAATGTATTCATTCACAGACTGTGGGTACGGCTAGCTAGGTCCATGTTTATTACCCAACTCTAATTGCTCTTGAGCAGATGGTGATGAACCACCTTCTTAGACAGCTGCAATCCACCATGTGTTGTAGGAAGCTCAGTTCTGTCAGGGAGAAGGTTCCAGGACTTTGACCCAACCATAACGAAGGAGCGATGATATATTTCTAAGACAAATTGGTATGCCACTTGAAAGGAAGTTGCAAATAATACAGATGTCAAGCTGTCAAGGGGAGATGGGAAAACTCTGTCTTGTTGGAGATGGTCATTACCTGGCATTTATAGGAGTCACAGAGTCCTACAGCATGGAGACAGGCCCTTTGGCCCAAACTGGTCCATGCTGACCAAAATGTCCATCCAGGCTAACTCTATTTCCCTGCACTTGGCCCATATCCTTCTAACCCTTTCCGATCATGTATTTGTCCAAATGCCTTTTAAATGTTGTTAATGAACCCACCTCAACCACTTCTGTTGGCAGCTCATTCCACATACGTACCACCCTCTGTGTAAAAACGTTGTCCCAAAGGTTCTCTTTTGTCTTTCCCCTCTAAGCTTAAACTGATGCCGTCTAATCCTCGAGTCCCCAACCCTGGGAGAAAGACTGAGTGCATTCACCCTATCCATGCCTCTCATCTTATATATCTCTATAAGATCCCCTGTCAGTCTCCTAGGCTCTAAAGAAAAAGTCCTAGCTTGTCCAACTTCTCCCTAAAACTCTGACCATTGAGTCCGGCCAACATCCTTGTAAGTTTCTTCTGCACTCTTTCCAGTTTAATAACATCCTTCATAAACCAAGGTCACCCAAATTGAACACAATGATCTAAGTGCAGCCTCACCAACATCCTGTATAACTGCAACATAACTTCCCAACTTCTATTCTCAATTACCTGATTGATGAAGATCAGTGTGCCAAAAGCCTTTTCACTGCCCTGGCTACCTGTGACTACACTTTCAGAGAATTGTGAACCTGAACTCCAAGATCCCTTTCTTCCATTATTCTCCATAAGGCTCTACTTTTCACCATGAAACTCCTACTTTGGTTTGACTTTCCAAAATGCAAAACCTCACACTTATCTATATTAAACTGCATTTGCCATTTCTCGGCCCACTCCCCCAGCTGATCAAGGTCCCACTGCAATTTCTGATAATCCTCCTCGATACCGCCTATTTTAGTGTTATCAACAAACTTACTGATTATGCCTTGTATATTCTCATCCAAATCATCGACATAGATAACAAAAAGGAATAGGCCCAGCACTGACCCCTGAGGCACTCCACTCCACAGGCTTCGAGTCTGACAAGCACCTTTCCACTATTACCGTCTGCTTCCTGCCATCAAGCCAATTTGGTATCCAATTTGCCAACTCCCCCTGGATTCCATGTAATCTAATCTTCCAGAGCAGCCTACTGTGCGGAACCATATCACAGGCCTTACTTAAATTCATGTAGATTACATATACTGCCCTGCCTTCATCAACTTTCCTGGTCACTTCATCAAAGAATTTTAACAAGTTTGTGAGGCATGATCTCCCACTCACAAAGCAATGCTCACTACTCCTATTCAAACCCTGACGTACCAAGTGCATGTATGTCTTTTCTCTGAGAATCTTCTCAAGTATCTTACCCACCTCAGATGTTAAGCTTACTGGTCTGTAGTTTTCTTTGCAGCTTTTCTTGAGTAATGGCAGAACATTCACTACCCTCCAGTCTTCTGGTACCTCACCTGTGGCTAACATTAATGCAAAAATATCTGCCAGGGCTCCTGCATTTCGTCTTGAGCAGTTGCAGTGTTCTTAGATATATCTGATCAGGACCAGGAGATTTATCCATCTCCATACATTCTAATACATCCAACACCTCCACTACTGTGATAGGGACTGTTCCCAAGATATACCACTAACTTCCCCAAGTTCCCAAGTCTTCATGTCTTTTCCATGGTAAACACAGAGGAGAGATATTCATTGAAAATCTTGCCCATCTTCTGCGGTTCTACACATATATGTCCACTTTGGTCCTTGAGGGGCCCTATTCGATCTCTAGTTATCCTTTTTCCTTTAGTATACTTAAAGTACCTCATTGGATTCATCCTAATCTTCTCAGCCAAAGCTATCTCATATGCCCTTCTCACCCTCCTGATTTCCTTCTTCACTAAACTCTTGTATTCCTTGCATGCCTCCAGGTATATACTTATGTGGCATGAAGGTTACTTGTCACTTTAAAGTTAAATCTGAATGTTCTCCAGGTCTTGTCATGTGTAAGCACACCTCCTCTGATGCTGAAGAAGTTTGTGAACGGTACTAAGCATTATGCAATCACCAGCAAATATGTTCAATTCTGACCTTGTGGTGGAAGGTAGGTTATAGAGCATAGAACATAGAACAGTACAGCCCACCATCTCTGTGCCGTTCTAAACTGATCCCATCTGCTGGAACATGGCTTGTATCATATGTCTGTCTATATGCCTCTTAAATGTTGCTCTTGTACCTGCTTCTATCACCTCCCTTGACAGTGTATTCCAGGCACCTACCACATTTATCCCCAATTCCCATTGAGTCTAGTTTTGTCATGATTCTTTGATGCTACACTCAGACAAACACTGCCTTGATATCAAGGACAGTCACTCTCATCGAACCTCTGGAATTGTCTTTATTTGCACCAAGGCTGTAATGAGGTCAGGAACTGGGTGGCCAACTACATGTCAGCAATCAGATCATTGATGAGTATATGTCACTTGATAACTCTGCAGAATGACTCACTCCATCACTTTCTTGATGATTGAGAATAGACTGACAGGACAGTAGCTGGCCAGGGTGGATTTGTCTTGCGTTTTGGGCACAGGACATGGATAAGCAATTTTGCATAGACAAACATATGGCTGCATTGGAAAAGTTTGGTTGGGGGTGTAGACAGTGCTGGAACACATGCCTTCAGTTCTATTGTTGGAATATTTTCAGGGACAATAGCCTTTGCAGTATCCAATACTTTCTACCATTATTTTATTTCAGGTGGAGTGAATCATATTGGCTGAAGACTAGTGTGATACTGGAAACTTTATGAGGAGGCTAAGATGGATCATCCTTAGTATTTCAAGCTGAAAATGTTGCAAATGCCTCAGCTTTACCTGTTGCACTATTATACTAGGAACCCAGTCAGTGAGGATGGAGATAGTTGTGGAGCACTCTCCTATCATTTATTTAATTGTCTACAAACATTCAGGACTGGATGTGTTCAGGACTACAGATCTGTTGGCTGTGGGATCATTTAATTCTATCTCAAGATGCTTCCCCTTTTGTCATGCAAGAAAGTCTGTAGGATTCCCTGACCCAGACAGCAGTGGAGTCCGGGTCACTGAATCTCAAGTGAGATCGGCAGTTTGATCTACAAGGAGAGACCACACCAGCCGTGATTGTGATGGGCCAAATGGCCAACTCCTATTCCTCGAGTCTACTCTCCCATAGGGAATAGCAGCTAATACAACACTGGCTTCAGTAAAATGTTCCCAATCCAGAGGGAAGTTACAGCACAGTAACCAGATGGTTCATTTACATGCCCCACATGAGCAAGAATCCTAAACTTACTAGTAGAGGCAGGAACAGAAATCATGGGTCCCACTGTAGTCCTGGCTCAGGACATTCTGACTCAAGCTGACCACAGCAAGCCCTCAACAGCCTAAGGCCCCAGTCACAGAACCCTGATGTGCCTATGTCTCCCATTTCCTTTAACCACTTGGCACTTTTAATATTCTGTTTTCAGGTCCCAGCTTTGCTAGCTATTGTGCAGACACATGCTGTTTAAAACAAAAAGGAAAGCATCCTCACTACCAAACATCATTGTCTTGATGCTTTGTCTTTTCGTTTTCCCCCAAGTTATTGAAAGGAAGAAGCCCACGGTGGAAAAACTACTTGATACTAAGGACAACTATTCCAGCACTCCTCCTGATTCGACCCCACTGCATTTTCATGTAAAGGATGGTGTGTGTATGGAATGAGCTGCCAGAGGAAGTGGTGAAGGTTGGTACAATGACAACATTTAAAAGGCATCTGGATAGGTATATGAATAGGAATGCTTTAGAAGGAGATGGACAAAATGCTGGCAAATGGGACTAGATTAGGTTGGGATATCTGGTCGGCATAGGATGAGTTGGACCGAAGGGTCTGTTTCTGTGCTGTACATCTTATCTCTATCTCTTATCTCTAAGTACTGTGTTGTAGGTTCACGAGGTTGACACCTCATTTTAACATCTACATATGTTCGGGACACCACCCACGCCCTCCACATCCTCCAAGATTTCCATTTCCCTGGCCCCCAACGCCTCATCTTCACCATGGACATCCAGTCCCTATACACCTCTATCCGCCATAACCAGGGCCTCCAAGCCCTCCATTTCTTCCTCTTGTGACGTCCCCGCCAGTTCCCTTCCATAGATACTCTAATTCTGAACTGGTTCTCACCCTCAACAATTTCTCCTTCAAATCCTCCCACTTCTTCCAGATAAAAGGGGTAGCTAAGGGCACCTGCAAGGGCCCCAGCTATGCCTGTCTCTTTGCTGGCTACATGGAACAATCTATCTCCTGCTGTTACACCGGCACCACTCCCCACCTTTTCCTCCGCTACACTGATGACTGCATCGATGCCACCTTGTACTCCCATGAGGAGGGTGAACAGTTCATCAACACACTCCACCCTGACCTTAAATTCTGGACCAACTCTGACACTTCCCTCACCTTCCTGGACCTCTCCATCTCCATCAATGGTGACCGACTCAACACTAATATTTTCTACAAACCCACCAACTCTCACAGGTACCTGGATTACACCTCCTCCCACACTGCCTCCTGTAAAAATGCTATTCTGTATTCCCGATTCCTCTGCTTCTTTTGCATCTGCTCTCAGGAAGACCAGGACCATCACAGAACACACCAGATGGCCTCCTTCTTTAGAGACCACAATTTTCCCTCCCATGTGCTTGATGATGCCCTCCAGCGTAGTTCATCCACTTTTTGCACCTCCTCCCTTGAACCCCAACCCTCTCACCACAACAATGACAGAATGCCCCGGTACTCACCTTCCACCCCACCAACCTCTGTATATATTGCATCATCCTCCACCATTTCCACCACCTACAAATGGACCTCACCACCAGAGATATATTTCCCACCCCATCCGCTTTCTGTAAATACTGTTCCCTCCGTGACTACCTCGTCAGGTCCACGCGCCCCCAACAACATACCCTCCCCTTCCGGCATCTTGCCCTCCCACCGCAGGAATCACAAAACCTGTGCACACACCTCCCCTCTCACCTCCAACCAAGGCCCCAAAGGAGCCTTCCACGTCCATCAAAGTTTTACCTGCACATCCATCAATGTCATTTACTGTATCCGTTGCCCTCGATGTGGCATCCTCTACATTGGGGAGACAGTACGCCTACTCACAGAGAGCTTTAGAGAACATCTCTGGGACACCCGCACCAACCAACCCCACTTCCCCATTGCCGAACACTTCAATTCCACCTCCCACTCCACCGAGGACATGCAGGTCCGGGGCCTCCTCCATCGCCACTCCCTTACCACCCACCACCTGGAGAAAGAATGCCTCATCTACCATCTTGGAATCCTCCAACCCCATGACATCAATGTGGATTCCACCAGTTTCCTCATTTTCCCTCCCCACACCTTATCCCAGTTCCAATCTTCCAGCTCAGCACCACCCTCATGACCTGTCCCACCTGTCAATCTTCCTTCCCACCTGAACGCTCCACCCTCCCCTCTGACCGATCACCATTACCCCCACCTCCATCCACTTATCACACTCACAGCTACCTTCTCCCCAGTTTCATTCTCTCCCATTTATCTCTCCACCCCCAAGGCTCCCAGCCTCATTCCTCGTGAAGGGCTTTTACCTGAAACATCGATTTTCCTGCTCCTCGGATGCTGTCTGACCTGCTGTGCTTTTCCAGTACCACACTCTCAACTCTAATCTCCAGCTTCTACAGTCCTCACTTTCGCTGACCTCATTTTTACATATGGCCAGTGCTATCAAAAAAGGTGGCTCTCCTTCCTGTACACTATTGAAGCAAGGTAAAAACAATGACTGCAGATGCTGGAAACCAGATTCTGGATCAGTGGTGCTGGAAGAGCACAGCAGTTCAGGCAGCATCCAAGGAGCAGCGAATTTGACGTTTTGGGCAAAAGCCCTTCATCAGGAATAAAGGCAGTGAGCTTGAAGCGTGGAGAGATAAGCTAGAGGAGGGTGGGGTGGGGAGAGAGTAGCATACAGTACAATAGGTGAGTGGGGGAGGAGATGAAGGTGATAGGTCAGGGAGGAGAGGGTGGAGTGGATAGGTGAAAAAGGAGCTTGGCAGGTTGGACAAGTCCGGACAAGTCATGGGGACATTGCTGAGCTGAAAGTTTGAACCTAGGATGAGTTGGGGGAAGGGGAAATGAGGAAGTTGTTGAAGTCCACATTGATGCCCTGGGGTTGAAGTGTTCTGAGGCGGAAGATGATGGTCTGGTGGTGAGGGAGCGGCGGTGATGGAGGCCCAGGACCTCCATGTCCTCGGCAGAGTGGGAGGTGGAGTTGAAATGTTGGGCCACAGGGCGGTGTGGTTGATTGGTGCGGGTGTCCCGGAGATGTTCCCTAAAGCGCTCTGTTAGGAGGCGCCCAGTCTCCCCAATGTAGAGGAGATCGCATCGGGAGCAACGGATACAATAAATGATATTAGTGGATGTGCAGGTAAAACTTTGATTGATGTGGAAGGCTCCTTTAGGGCCTTGGATAGAGGTGAGGGAGGAGGTGTGGACGCAGGTTTTACAGTTCCTGCGGTGGCAGGGGAAAGTGCCAGGATGGGAGGGTGGGTTGTAGGGGAGCATGGACCTGACCAGGTAGTCATGGAGGGAACGGTCTTTGCCGAAGGCGGAAAGGGGTGGGGAGGGAAATATATCCCTGGTGGTGGGGTCTTTTTGGAGGTGGCGGAAATGTCGCCAGATGATTTGGTTTACGCGAAGGTTTGTAGGGTGGAAGGTGAGCACCTGGGGCGTTCTGTCCTTGTTACGGTTGGAGTGGTGTGGTCTGAGGGCAGAGGTGCGGGATGTGGACGAGATGCGTTGGAGGGCATCTGTAACCACGTGGGAAGGGAAATTGCGGTCTCTAAAGAAGGAGGCCATCTGGTGTGTTCTATGGTGGAACTGGTCCTCCTAGGAGCAGATACGGCGGAGGCGGAGGAATTGGGAATACAGGATGGCATTTTTGCAAGAGATAGGGTGGGAAGAGGTGTAACCAGGTAGCTGTGGGAGTCGGTGGGTTTGTAAAAAATGTCAGTGTCAAGTCGGTCATCATTAATGGAGATGGAAAGGTCCAGGAAGGGGAGGGAGATGTCAGAGATGGTCCAGGTAAATTTAAGGTCAGGGTGGAATGTGTTGGTGAAGTTGATGAATTGCTCAACCTCCTCGCGGGAGCACGAGGTGGCGCCAATGCATTCATCAATGTCGCGGAGGAAGAGGTGCGGATGTAATTACGGAAGATCAACTGTTCTACATAGCCAACAAAGAGACAGGCATAGCTGGGGCCCATACGTGTGCCCATGGCTAGCCCTTTGGTCTAGAGGAAGTGGGAGGATTCAAAGGAGAAATTATTAAGGGTGAGGACCAGTTCGGCCAAATGAATGAGAGTGTCGGTGGAAGGGTGCTGTTGGGGACGTCTGGAGAGGAAAAAACGGAGGGCTTGGAGGCCCTGGTCATGGCGGATGGAGGTGTAGAGGGATTGGATATCCATGGTGAAGATGAGGCATTGGGGGCTGGGGAAACGGAAGTCTTGGAGGAGGTGGAGGGCGTGGGTGGTGTCTTGAACATATGTGGTGATTTCCTGGACTAGGATGGATAGGACAGTGTCGAGGTAGGTAGAGATGAGTTCAGTGGATCTTGGGAAGGAGGTAGAACCAGGCAGTGCTGGGTTCCCGGACTATGAGGTTAGAAGCTGTGGGTGGAAGATCTCCTGAGGTGTTGAGGTTCTGTATGGTCTGAGAGATGATGGTTTGGTGATGGGGGAGTGGGGTCATGGTCAAGGGGGCAGTAGGAAGAGGTGTCCTCGAGTTGGTGTTTAGCTTCAGCGGTGTAGAGGTCAGTGCGCCAGATTACCACTGCGCCCCCTTTATCGCTGGCTTAATGGTGAGGTTGGGATTAGAGCAGAGGGATTGGAGGGCTGCGCGTTGTGAGGATGAGAGGTTAGAGTGGGGGGGGGGTAGACAGGTTGAGGCAGTTAATGTCCCGGTGGCAGTTGGAAATGAAGAGGTCAAGGGCAGGTAATAGGCCAGCACGGGGTGTCCAGGTGGATGCAGTATGTTGGAGGTGGGCGAAGGGGTCCTCGGAAGGTGGGTGGGAGTCCTGATTGTGAAAATAAGCTCGGAGGCAGAGGCGACGGAAGAATTGTTCGACGTCACGGCATGTATTAAATTCATTGATGCGTGGGTGGAGGGGGATGAAGGTGAATCCTTTGCTGAGAACTGATCGTTCGTCCTCAGTGAGGGGGAGGTCTGGAGAGATGGTAAAAACTCGGCAGGGCTGGGAGCTGGGAGTGGGGTCGGAGCCAGTACCTGGAGTGGGTGTTATGGTGGGGGGAATGGGGTGGAGTCATGAGCAGGGGTAGTGTTCCCCTCAGGGTTATGGGGGGTAGGGATAGTGACAATGGGGTCTGTGGGGGGGCGTGTCAGCAGAAGGCAGGTGAGTGGCGCTGATGGGGGCGGAAGTGGTGGCAGACACGGCAATAGGGGTGGTGGAAGTCACTTAGCATGTGGCATCAGCGATGATGTGAGGGCCAGAAATGGCTGTGGGAGTGGCCATGATGGGGGCGGAAGTGACATCATCAATCAGCGTGGGGGTGGTAGCTGCATCAGCCACATGGCTAATGGCGTTTTTGAGGCCAGGGGAATCTTCTGGAAGTTTGAGGAGTGCTGGTTATGGAGGTGGGTGGATAAAAGTTTGTTGTACTTACAGTTTTTGATGTTTGAGATGGAATTGAAATACTGTTTGTTGAGAGCATGAATTCTCCTGAGGATTTAGTACAGAGTGGGTCCTTTGCAATTATTGAAGCAGGCTGATACCATGACACCTCTTAAGGTTCAGGGTCAATGTTGTGGACTCCCAGGGCAATTCTCTCCCTAATGTATTCTATTGTTCCACTGCTGTTAGTGCAATGCCCTGCTGGTGGGAAAGGAAATGCCCAGGGATAATGCACCTGGGACATTATCTGTAAAACATGATTCTGTAAGAATGACAGTGTCAAGCTGTTGCTTGATTAGGCTATGGGACTTTGATTGGGCTATGGAACAAGCTGCAAAGTTAGTAAGGAGGATGTTGCAGTGAATCTACAAAGCTGGGTTTGGCATTGCCATTTTCGGAAGTCACACAAACCAGGTTATAGTCCAATAGGTTTATTTGAAATCACAAGCTTTCGGAGTGCTGCTCCTTCTTCAGGTAAAGTCTGATGATAGCTTGTGATTTCCAATAGACCTGTTAGACTGTAACCTGGTGTCATATGAGTTCTGACTTTGGCTGCCCCAGTCCCAACTCATTGCCATTTTTGGCATCTACTTTGATGGTGGGTGGTCTGTCCAGTTTAATGTCTTTTGTATTTCTAATAGTTTGAGTCAACTGAGTGGCTTGTTAGAGCATCAAAGAGTCAACCACATTTCTGTAAGTCTGATGAAAAACGGTAGGGCTTCTTCCCTAATGTGCATTAATAAACTGTGCATTTATGACAATTAACAATGATCTCATGGTCAATATTACAGATTTTAATTCCAGTTTTATTAATTGAATTAAATCCATCTGCTTAAAAACTGTGGCCCCAGAGTACTAGGAGAATGTGAGGACTGCAGATGCTGGAGGTCAGAGTCAAAAAGTGTGGCGCTGGAAAAGCATAGCCAGTCAGGCAACATCTCTGAAGCAGGAGCTCCTCTTAGAAGCTGCTATCAGATGGAGGATGTTTTAACTCACCAGCTCTCAGTGTCATGCATTGTACACGTTGCTCATTTGACACTTTCTGAGTGGCTTGGGAAAATTCCTCTTTGGATAGGTTGACTCAGTTTTGTTCATTGAGATGTTATTTGAAGTTACCTTTAAATCTAACCTGTAACTAAAGATGATTGGCTGTCAGGAATTCATGCATATTCAGTGCTGTTTTCCTCCACAAAGCAAGGCTAGAATTCAAGCTTCTTTATCATTGGCTTAGTTTTGTCCTGGATAATGAAGATCGTTGAGCTCAACTAAAGAATTCTTAAATATAGCTTATTCAAGCAACACAATATATTTAACAAGTATCCCAGCTGTGACAATCAGCATGTCATGCAGATAGTAAATGTTGGAATTAATTCTCCATAAAGAATAGCTTGATCTCAGAGTGACGTTCAAAGAAGTGTATCACCATGCACTCTTCAAACTTCCGTGGAGAAATCGATTGAAATGCTCACTTCATATTTCATTGTGTAGGACAAAAAAATATAGTGAACTTCCCAGCTTTAACCTTTATAACTTTACCATTTTCATAGCCATGTGCCATCAATTCAAAGTTACTGGAAGAAAGCAAATGAAATAAAATTTTAAATGAAATTCTTTGCTGATGTTTTACACATATGGATGCTGATTTGCTTCTTTCTCATATATTTAAATAGTGCCAGAAATCGATCAATGGAATTAGTTTTGCTAATAAGAACAACCATTGTTAACTCCACTTTGAAACCTGATTTTCTGAGAATCAGTAGTTATTGATCTCATCGAGGCTTGGAGCCATAAAGTACAGAATTGGCCCTTCTGCACATCAAGTCTGCATTTACCTAGCTACACAAATCCCACTTTCCAGCACTTGGCCCATAGCTTGAATGCTATGGCATTTCAAGTGTTCATCCATTTTTTTAAATTTTGTGAGGTCTCCTGTCTCTACTACCCTCCCAGGCAATGCATTCCATACCCCAACCACTTTCTAGATGAATAAGTATGTCCTCAAATCTCAAAGCCTCCTTCCTTTCACCTTAAAAATGTATTACCTTATTCCTGATCTTTCAACAAGGGGCCACAGTTGCTTTCCATCCACCCTTTCCATGACCCTCATAATCATACACCCTCTAATAGATCACCCCTCTACCATTTCTGCTCCAAAGAAAACAACCCAAGCCGAACCAGCTCCTCTTCATAGCTAATGTGCTCCATCTCAGGCTACATCCTACTGCATCTCCTCTGTATCCCCTCCAGTGCAATCACTGGATTGCACTTCCTATAGTGAGGCAATCAGAATCACATACAGTTCTTCAGCTGTGCCTCTTTTTCCTCTCTTGCCTCTCAAACAGTGTGGAATATAACTAATCACACGTGGACATTTGTTCACTTCTAAGTCTATCAAAAACTTCAGTATCTTCTCACTCCCTGTGTCAGTCTGAGGTTGTGTTGCTTGTTGCTCAGTTATTTCTCTGTTGTTGATAGGCGTGCACAAATAGATCTCTATTCACAATGAAGCCAGTGACCATTCAATACTTAAAATTTTCAATGCTGGTACTTTGTGAAGATTAAAAAAATGCTTTAACATCAGTAAAAGTTGTAACTTAGATCCTAGATTACAAATGTACAATATAGACACCTATTATCTGTCTTACACCTGTCAAGAGATGTGACAAGTTAATAAAATTTAAAAATTAATATTGAGTAACCAAGCTAATCTGTTCCCATTGTAAAGCCATTCTATCCAAAAATGAAATCCCTTGCCAATCTTATCCACCTCGACTTAAAATTATTCAGTTATTCCACTTTCCCTGTCTTCTCAGGCAAAGATTTCCAAAGTCACACCTTCCTTTGAGAGAAAACAGAACTTCCCTTCACCTCGGTCCTAAAAATCAAAATCTAATATCAAAACAATGTCCCCTAGTTCTGGACTCACTCATAAGAGTAAACATCTATTCCACGTTCACCTTGTCAAGGATCTTATAAATTTCAATTATATCACCCCTCGTTCTTCTAAACTTCAATGAAAACTCAGCCAGCCTCTCTAATCTTTCCTCATGAGGTAACCTGCTCATTTCAAGTATTGTGCTGGAAAAGCACAGCAGGTCAGGCAGCATCTGATGAGCAGGAGAATTGATGTTTCGGGCATAAGCCCTTCATCAGGGAGGGTTTACTATCATCAGGCTTATGCCTAAAATGTCAATTCTCTGGCTACTCGAATGCTGCTTGACCAGCTGTGCTTTTCCAGCACGACACTCTCAACTCTGATCTCCAGCATCTGCAGTCCTCACTTTCTCCTCATTTCAAGAATTACATTCTTCATTAAATGAGGAGGCCAGAACTGCACAGAATATTTGAGCTTTGGTCTCATCAATGCCCTGTATAACCGAAGCTTGGAATCCTTGCTTTTACATTCAGTCCCATTCTTAATAAAGTAAGCATTCTATGAGTCTTCTTAATCACTTGCTATATCTGCATAGTAACTTCTTGTGACTCATTCGCTCAAACATTTATATGTCTCTGCACCTCAAAACTTTGCCTTGGTTCTCTAGTTACATTATACTCTGTTTTTGTATTTTACCCACCAGTGTGAATAACTTTACATTTTCCCACATTATACTCTATATTCTTATCATTTAATCTATCTAAAAGAGTCTACATCTTGCATTTGCAAAATTTGTCAGGATGAGATATGATCTGTCCCCTTACTGCCTCCTCAACCAAGGTATCCAGAGCAGCATCAGAAAACCCTGGATCCTGCTATCTGCATTGTTGAGACAAGATTGACTTTTCTTCAGTACTGATTGTCTTTCTACAGATACCTTCACACTTGCTCCATCCAGAAAACAGCACAACTTTAAGAGGAGCAGGTTGATTTTAAGTGGCACATTTATCTCTAATTGGTGCAAGACCTGCAAAAACTTGGATTCCTGGCTGAGGTGTGCAGTCACTCATGACTTTATTTAGCACTGGCTTAATATTACAATTCTCCCAAGTTTGCATGCAATACAAAGTTGGCATCCTGCCTGTAGGAAAAGAAAACAGGTGTGGGTTGATTGCACATCACAATCTACATGCTCATTTTTGGGAGATGTCCAATTCAGCCCTCTAATATTTTTTCCTCCTCAAACTAACAAGCCATGTATCATGCAGTTAAAAAAGTCACAATTCTTGGTAAAGCAAGAGTAGTAGGATTGGGAAAAAGGATAGATTCTTGACAGCCCAGTAAGGTATGTGAGGATTGGTTCATTTTAATTATTCTTAGTTTCAACATTTTTTTTTAGTGACATGCCTCACTGAGAGAATATTTACTTGTCAAGCTAACAAGAGCTTCTCTCCTCACCTATTATTAGCTTACATAAGCACCCCAGTCATTCAAAGCAAATACAAAATCATTGAAAACACTTCAGGCAATGTTTGATGTAACACACCCTCCTTTGAACATAGTCGAAAAACAGGGGCTAATCCAGCTGAAAAGAGAAAAATACAGTTGCATAAGGAAACATCAGTTTAATGAATAAAGGGATCTTGACACTACTTGACATTCATTCTTTATTACCAAGTTCTAGTTTCCCTTGTTCACTAAGAATTATTATGAAATGCCTGTGGAAAATAAATGAACACCAGGCATTACAATAATGCAAGTGGCTCATACCTCTATTTAAGAAACCCTGGGTCATCCAACAAAGCACTAGGCATTAAATTATATTTGACAGCAGCCACAGGCTATGACAAGCTAGAACCTTGACCCAGTCTTCAGGTCTTAGTTTGGAAAAGGTAGATTTAATTTTGCTGGTATTTTTGTGTTTCTTAAAAGCAAAATGCAAATCTTGTAGTTAACTAATAAATAATTTATAAAGAGGAGGAGGAACTTTAGCAAAAGGATGCAGTGGCTATTGGAAAATGTATAGTTTTTTGTTATTTTTATGCAATCATGCTGGAGGCTGTAGCATATAAATGTATTTAAAATGACATTATTATTTAGGAAAAGATTTTGCTAGTTTGGAAAATAGATTAAAATTTACCATAAATTGCCAAGGCATACAAGTCTATGGGCCAAGAGCTGGAAAATAAGGTTAGAATAGTTAGATGCCTGCTTTTGACTGGTACAGATCTATAGGGCTTAAGGGCCTATTTCTGTGCTGCATACCCCTACGATTCTGTGACTCTACACTTTGTAGCATATGTGTTGATATAGCACAAAGGACAATTCAATGTCTTGCTACCAAATATCATATTTATGAATACATTTGGTGTACAATTTGACTCCAGTTTTCCACCATGACAAGTTTTTCCCATATTAATAGTCAGCATCAATTTTTTACACTACAAATAGGTGTTTTACTCACTGGTACCTTAAAACTGGGTACTATCCTTGGTAGTGGGGTCTGTTTGGAGGTGGCGGAAATGACGAACACTAACTCCCCTCCCACTCCGCCAAGGACATGCAGGTCCTTGGCCTCCTCCATCGCCAGACCATGGCAACACGCCACCTGGAGGAAGAATGCCTCATCTTCCACTTCGGAACCCTCCAACCATAAGAGATGAATGCAGATTTCTCCACCTTTTCTCAGTCCCAACCCTCGGACTCAGCACCGCCTTCTTGACCTGCAATCTTCTTCCCGACCTCTCCGCCCCCAACCCCTCTCTGGCCTATCACCCTCACCTTAACCTCCTTCCACCTATCACATTCCCAACGCTCCTCCCCCAAGTCCCTCCTCCCTTCCTTTTATCCAAAATATAAGTCAAACACTGTTTGAGACATGATTTTCCAAGGGTTTATACATCAGTATATTCAGGATATACAATGATGATCAGCCAAAACACTTATCTTGTTTATTGTGAAAAGTGATAAGATTTTCATGCATGTCTTTCTCACAGGCTTTTCTATTATAGATTTCAGTAAAATACAAGTCTTAATAATATTACATTTGGTTTTGGCAATGATTCTAGAAAGAGCATAAGTTAGCTCATCTTTGCAAACTCAACGTATTTAGAATAATTATTGCAATTTGAAATACAAAGTGCATAAACCAAAAACAGTAAAAATAAATATGTGTTTCACATGCATTGTTTATGAAATTTGAACATCACTGGCAAGGCCAGCATTTGATGTTCATCAGCAATTGGCCATAGACTATAGTGGTAAATCACCTCCTTGAACTACTGTGGTTTATAATTTATAGCTACATTCACAGGTGACTTGGAATGGAGTTCCAGGATACTCACCCAGAAACAGCATCCAAGTGAGACTAAGTGGTGGCAGTCCCACACATCTGTCAGCCTTGTTCTACCAATTGGAAGAGATCATGAGTTTGGAAATTCTGTCAAAGGAGGCTGTTGGAGTTGCTACCATGCATTATGTAGATGGTGCACACTGTTGCTACTCTGCTGCAGCTATGAAGAGAGTGAATGTTGAAGATGGTGGTTGGGGTGTCAATCAAGCAGGCTGTTTCTTTCCTGGATAACATCAAGCTTCTTAAACTTTGTCAGTGGTTCATTCATCTGAGCAAGTTCAGAATATTCCATCACAATCCTGACTTGTGCTATTAGGTGATGGACAGATTCTGAACCTTGAGCTTAATCTCGCCACAACATTTATACGAATGGCACAGTTCAGCTTCAAATCAATATAATCTTTAGGGTACTAAGATTGAGGGAGTGGGTTGGTTACTTCAGCAATGGTATTGAATGATATAGGTAGATGGTTAGATTCTTTTTGCTGGAGATGGTCCCTATTCCTGAGATGCTGCCTAACCTGCTGTGCTTTAACCAGCAACACATTTTCAGCTGGAGATGGTCATTGCCTGAAACATGTTGAGCAACACAAATATTGCTTATCTTGTATCAGTGCAATCCTGAATTCTATTTAAATCTTGCATATCTGGGAATGAACTACTTCTGTATCTGGGGATTCATGAATAGTACTGAATATTGTGCAATCATTAGTGAACAGTCCAACTTCTGGCCCATAAGACCGTAAGACATAAGAGCAGAAATTAGGCCATTCAGCCCATCGAGTCTGCTCTGCCATTGAATCACGACTGATAGGTTTTTCAACCTCATTCTCCTGCTTTCTCCCCATAACCCTTGATTCCCTTGATACTCAAGAATCCATCTATCTCAGTCTTATATATAGTCAGTAACTTGGCCTCCATAGCCTTCTGTGGCAATTAATTCCATAGATTCACCATTCTCTGGCTGAACAAGTTTCTCCTTATCTCCATTCTAAAAGGTCTTCCCTTTACTCTAAGGCTATGTCCTTGTATCCTAATCTCTCCTACCAAAGGAAACATCTTCCCAACATCCACTCTGTCTAGGCCTGATGAAAAGCTTTTGCCCGAAATGTCGATTTTCCTGCTCCTTGGATGCTGCCTGACCTGCTGTGCTTTTCCAGCACCACTCTAATCTAGACTCTGATTTCCAGCATCTGCAGTCCTCACTTTTGCCATTCAGTATTCTGTATGTTTCAATTAGATCCCTCCCTTCCTTCTAAACTCCATGGAGTATAGACCTAGCATCCTCAAACATTCATCATATGTTAAGTTTTTCATTCCTAGGACCATTCTTGTGAACCTCCTCTGAATATACTCCAGAGCCAGTACATACTTCCTGAGATTTGGGGCCAAAAACTGCACACAATACTCCAAATGTGGTCTGACCAAGCCTTATAGAGCCTCAGAAGTACATCTTCCTTTTCTAGTCAAGTCCTCTCAAAATAAATGCCATCATTGTATTTTCCTTTTTAACTACTGATTCAACCTGCAAGTTTACCTTGAGAGAATCCTGGACTAGAACTTCCAAGTCTCTTTGCACTTTAGACTTCTGAATTTTCTCCCCCTTTAGAAAATAATTCATATCTCTAGTCTTCCTATCAAAGTGTATGACCTCACACTTTCCCACATTGTATTCCATCTGTCACTTCTTTGCCCACTCTCCTAACCTGTCCAAATCCTTCTGCAGGTTCCCCACCTCCTCAATACTACCTATCCCTCTACCTATCTTTGTATCATCTGCAAACACATCCAGAATGCCCTCAGCTCCTTCATCTAGATCGTTAATTTATAAAGTAAAAGGTTGTGGTCCCAGGAATGAGCCTTGCAGAATACCACTTGTCGCCGGCTGCCATCCTGAGAAGGACCCTTTTATTCCCATTCTCTGCTTTCTGTCAGACAGCCAAGCTCCTATCCATGCTAGCGTGACCTTATGATGGACAATAGCTCAATAATAGTACGTTAAGATTTTTGGGCCTAGGACACTATCCTGAGGGACTCTTGCAGTTCGATGGCTGAGATGATTGACTTTTAATAACCACTTTGAGGAGAAAGTGAGGTCTGCAGATGCTGGAGATCAGAGCTGAAAATGTGTTGCTGGAAAAGCGCAGCAGGTCAGGCAGCAACCAAGGAACAGGAAATTCGACATTTCGGGCATAAGCCCTTCATCAGGAATGAGGAAAGTGTGTCCAGCAGGCTAAGATAAAAGGTAGGGAGGAGGGACTTGGGGGAGGGGCGATGGAGATGTGATAGGTGGATGGAGGTCAAGATGACCTCATGATGGGCGGCACGGTGGCACAGTGGTTAGCATTGCTGCCTCACAGCGCCAGGGACCTGGGTTCAATTCCCGCCTCAGGCGACTGACTGTGTGGAGTTTGCACATTCTCCCCGTGTCTGCGTGGGTTTCCTCCGGGTGCTCCGGTTTCCTTCCACAATCCAAAGATGTGTGGGTCAGGTGAATTGGCCATGCTAAATTGCCCGTAGTGTTAGGTAAGGGGTATATGTAGGGGTATGGGTGGGTTGCGCTTCGGCGGGTCGGTGTGGACTTGTTGGGCCGAAGGGCCTGTTTCCACACTGTAAGTAATCTAATGATGGCGATAGGCCGGAGTGGGGTGGGGGCGGAGAGGTCAGGAAGAAGATTGTAGGTTAGGAAGACGGTGCTGAGTTCGAGGGATTCGACTGAGTCAAGGTGGGGGGAGGGGAAATGAGGAAACTGGAGAAATCTGAGTTCATCTTTTGTGGTTGGAGGGTACTCAGGCTGAAGATGAGGCGCTCTTCCTCCAACCGTCGTGTTGTTATGGTCTGGCGATGGAGGAGTCCAAGGACCTGCATGTCCTTGGTGGAGTGGGAGGGGGAGTTAAAGTATTGAGCCACGGGGTGGTTGGGTTGGTTGGTCCGGGTGTCCCAGAGGTGTTCTCTGAAACGTTCCACAAGTTGTCTCCCCAATATAGAGGAGGCCACATTACCGCTGAGGCCAAACGCCAGCTCGCGGACACCTCCTCCTACCCCGCACCGCCTGTTTCTACCTCCTGCCCAAAATCCACAAACCTGACTGCCCCTGCCAACCCATTGTCTCAGCCTGCTCCTGCCCCACCGAACTCATCTCTGCGTACCTCGACATGGTCCTGTCCCCCTTTGTCCAAGAACTCCCCACCTACGTTCGGGACACCACCCACGCCCTCCACCTCCTCCATGATTTTCACTTTCTCAGTCCCCAACGCCTTATCTTCACGATGGACATCCAGTCCCTGTACACCTCCATCCCCCATCACGAAGGACTCAAAGCCCTCCGCTTCTTCCTTTCCCGCCGTACCAACCAGTACCCTTCCACTGATACCCTCCTTCGACTGACTGAACTGGTCCTCACCCTGAACAACTTCTCTTTCCAATCCTCCCACTTCCTACAAACCAAAGGAGTTGTCTTGGGCACCCGCATGGGCCCCAGCTATGCCTGCCTCTTCATAGGGTATGTGGAACAGTCCATCTTCCGCAACTACACTGGCACCACCCCCACCTTTTCCTCCGCTACATCGATGACTGTATTGGCACTGCCTCGTGCTCCCACGAGGAGGTTGAACAGTTCACCCACTTTACCAACACCTTCCATCCTGACCTTAAATTCACCTAGACCGTCTCAGACTCCTCCCTCCCCTTCCTAGACCTTTCCATTTCTATCTCGGGCGACCGAATCAACACAGACATCTACTATAAACCGACTGACTCCCACAGCTACCTAGACTACACTTCCTCCCACCCTGCCCCCTGTAAAAATGCCATCCCATATTCCCAATTCCTTCATCTCCGCCGCATCTGCTCCCAGGAGGACCAGTTCCAATACCGTACAGCCCACTTGGCCTCCTTCTTCAAAGACCGCAGATTCCACCCAGACGTGATCAATGATGCCCTCCACCGCATCTCCTCCACTTCCCACTCCTCCGCCCTTGAGCCCCGCCCCTCCAACCGCCACCAGGACAGAACTCCACTGGTTCTCACCTACCACCCCACCAACCTTCATATACAGCGTATCATCTGCCGTCATTTCCACCACTTCCAAACAGACCCCACGACCAGGGATATATTTCCCTCCCCTCCCCATCAGCGTTCCGAAAAGACCACTCCCTCCGTGCCTCCCTCGTCAGGTCCACACCCCCCACCAACCCAACCTCCACTCCCGGCACCTTCCCCTGCAACCGCAAGAAATGCAAAACTTGCGCCCACACCTCCTCCCTTACCTCTCTCCAAGGCCCCACACCTCCTCCCTTACTACTCTCCAAGGACCCAAGGGATCCTTCCATATCTGCCACAAATTCACCTGCACCTCCACACACATCGTCTATTGCATCCGCTGCACCCGATGTGGCCTCCTCTATATTGGGGAGACAGGCCACCTACTTGCGGAACGTTTCAGAGAACACCTCTGGAACACCCGGACCAACCAACCCAACCACCCCGTGGCTCAACACTTTCACTCCCCCTCCCACTCCACCAAGGACATGCTGGTCCTTGGACTCCTCCATCGCCAGACCATAACATGGAGGAAGAGCGCCTCATCTTCCGCCTGGGAACCCTCCAATCACAAGGGATGAACTCAGATTTCTCCAGTTTCCTCATTTCCCCTCCCCCCACCTTGTCTCAGTCGAATCCCTCGAACTCAGCATCGCCTTCCTAACCTACAATCTTCTTCCTGACCTCTCCGCCCCCACCCCACTCCGGCCTATCGCCCTCACCTTGACCTCCTTCCACCTATCGCATTCCCAACGCCCCTCCCCCAAGTCTCTCCTCCCTACCTTTTATCTTAGCCTGCTGGACACACTTTCCTCATTCCTGATGAAGGGCTTATGCCCGAAATGTCGAATTTCCTGTTCCTTGGATGCTGCCTGACCTGCTGCGCTTTTCCAGCAACACATTTTCAGTTTTAATAACCACACCAATCTTCCCTTGACTCAGTATGCGTTCAAACAACAGAATGTTTGTTCCATGATTGCTTTTGTCTTTAATTTTGGTCAGGCTCCTTGATGCCAAACTTGGCCACATACCGCTTTGTTACTATGCTAAACATTCCTCACAATGTATTGGGTAATATAGATGAAGAGATGCTGGGACAAAATTTTTTTAAAGTTTAAACTGCTAAATTTAGATCCCTGATAAAATCATGGATGTCCTGATTAATGAATCAAGTTGCACCAACTACCTTTTCCTGTTCCCAACACAATATTTACAATAGGCAAGCTGTCATTTGTTTTGAACTAAAATGAAACTTTGAGTGAATCGTAATATGGGACAGTATACCAAAGGCAACCAGCAGACTTGTTTACCTACTTGAATACATATGCAATTTCTTTAAATACTCATATTAGTTTAGAAACCAATTCCAAATAATCACGGTAAATAATTTTGTGACAAGCTAAACCACTAAGCAGTTTTATTCTCAGATAGCCACTAACAAACAAAATTATTAGTGAGTTGTTAAAATTAGTTCAAACAATACTGTAATTTTGAAAAAGCTCATGATAGATTTAACCAGGCAAGGCCATCAGTTAAATTCCTTTGACTATCTTTCTTTGAAGAAATTTGAAAAATGGTTCTTGAAAGGCAATAGTGGAAAATCCCTCTCAGATACAGCAATTCTCAGAATTCTCTTTGAAATTATTTTTTGTTTCCATTTGTGTTGAGATTAGGTCATGATTGATAAGACCTGATATTTCAGAAGTTTCAGATTCTTATTCTTAAAAACATTTTGGAATACAGGAGGGAATTTCCCCAAAATTATCCCAGCTGGAATCCAGAGTGAGAAAATATTCACATGAAGTCCTAATGTTGATCTACAACCTAAAGCAGGAATTCTCTTTTTCCAGCCCTGTTGGAATAACTACTTACTGCTTCGTCCCTATCTGTCAAGTGCCAATGTCAAGGTTCTTAAAGATTTTTTTCATAGTTGTCGTATTTGATATGAGTTGTCAAAGGAAGATGGTGAACCTTGAGTTCTCCAATATGGTTAAGGAGTCTTTGCATTGTCTTGGTTAGATCCAGCACTACTGAAGCTCTCAACGAGAGTCTTGATGTCAGCTTCAGAATAATCTTTACTGTAAAGTCCTTTGCTGCCTCTTCCAGTGTTGCAACAATAATCCTCCTTTGCATTAGATTAGATTAGATTAAGTTACAGGCCCTTCGACCCAACAAGTCCACACTGACCCTCCGAAGAGCAACCCATCCAGACCCATTTCCCTATATTTACCCCTTCACCTAACACTATGGGCAATTTAGCATGGCCAACTCACCTAACCTGCACTGGAGCAAACCCACGCAGACACGGGAGAATGTGCTAACTCCACACAGACAGTTGTCTGAGGCGGGAATTGAACCCGGGTCTCTAGTGCTGTAAGGCAGCAGTGCTAACCACTGTTCCACCGTGCTGCTAAATCATCACGAAATAAGTGGGCACACAGCTAGTAGTAGGAATCCATCCAGAAACTCGCTCATGCAACCTCCACCTACTGGCTTCACAAACCTTGACTGCATAGTTCATGGAATTATATCGAATCACACTTCTTGGAATTAAGGTACTGCAATTCTTTAGGTTACTGTCACCAACAGAAATTTAGTAGATATAACCCCAAACCAGCCAGGCTCCACTTTCTTATTAACATAAAAATTAAATCATACAGCCTTTCAATTCTTGAAAGTTCTGCTCCTTCTGGCCAGTATAAATTTGCAAGATGAAAGCCTCCAATACTTTCAAATCAAGAAGCTAACTGTGAGAAATAATGAAACTAAAGGGAAGAAGTTACTGTCACCTCATCCACACATTTTCCCATTTATGCACTCCTGCAATGAGATATGTACACTCAAGCATATGAATGTGTCAGAGCAACACCATTTGGTAGAATGTGATCCACAGGCAACTTCAGCACAGGGTCAACAGTCAAGGCAGGCAAAATTTTGTACTATTGTAGCCCAGGTTCATTTTAAGTTACTACAGTGAATATTAGCAAAACTATTGAGCCTGTAATGATTCAATATATTGAAATTGGGGTGGATTAAGAAAACAACTATATTACATTCAAGATTTTACTGATAACATCCTTACAGCTATTTGACCTTCAGCAAGCAATATCATAATGTTCATGACTTCCCTTCATTAATATGAAAGTGCTTCTGAAATTTTCTTCAAAATATATTTGTGGTTATCTGAGAGTTTCGTATATTATCACAGGCAATGTTTATCATATTGGTGTGCATATCATATTGTTATGCAGTTTCTCTGCAGCCATACCATTGTATTCTTTGCTCTGTTCTACTACCCTCCTGTACTTGTATGGTCTGATCTGCCTGTACTGCATGCAAAACAAAACTTTTCACTGTATCTAGAAACAGCGACGATAATAAATCAAACCAAAAAATGAAGCCAAATCATAATCATCTACTTTGTACTGGGAAATGCTAAAGCGATGTTCTGATGCTGTCACAAATGTTATAACATGGTTGATTGTGTCTTACTCAATCCCAGATCCCCAGCATATGACCCTGATCTGATCCCCAGTGTTAAACATAGTTTTGAGTTTCTCGATCACTTACTGGAAAGGTGGGAAAGGTGATGCAATGCTACCAGATATCCAATCATGCAGCTCTCTTATATAATGAGAACCGATGTTTGCCAAGGAAGCCATAAGTTTCTATGGTTAAACATCTAAAAAAAAGTATTTTCCTTAAAATTCTGCAAAAAACCCCACATATTTGTATGTTTTGTTTCTAAGTGAAGATCATCGGGTACATTTTTATTTAACTACCGTGGTGATATTGCTATGGCAATTCCAAAAAAAGAAATATACCCCCTTAAAGAGCAGAATCCCACTGCTGCAATGAGATTTAGGCTGCTGTTTTTAATGTAGGGATAACCCTTCACAAACTGGTTTGGGCATGTTGCCTGATTTCATTTTGTAAATCTGTGTAATTCTACATGAAAAATAAATGAGACAGTCACATAGGCTAGACCAGTAGATTACAACATTGTCTTCTGATATTCAAAAAGTGCAACTATTGTGTTTTGTAGGCGGGGTGGGGGGTTATATTCCCACAAACAAGGCAATAAGCCGAGCAAACTCTCATGACCTAAGGCTTCAATCTGTCAGGAGAATCTTCCATCAATATATACTGTTAATAATGTCACACCCTTTAACCACCAGGTAATCGAGGAATTTATGGAACTCTCTAAGAATCCAAATATAAATCCATACCTTCAGCTAAAAGTATTTAAGGATACCTGGTAATAACTACATCTCCACAGCAAGGGAATAAGTGGAAAGAGAACACATTATGATGAAGGAAGTAAATCAAGTCATGAAGATTATATACAGTGGTAAATGTTTGGATATGCTGGATGTTCAGTAGAATGAACATAAAATCTGGTCCCAAAACTGTCCCTCTGAACTGAATTAGCCCATTATCAGGTACAAACATGAAATTAAAGCACAGAAGTTTCCCAGCCAGTGAAGGGAGTGGATGCATGGGAGCCATATATAATAGCAAAGGCTCATGTCAGAACAGGTCCTTGATGCCTTCCCATTGCCAATGTTTCCGTAGGGTGGGACAAAATGGAGACTGTTTACTTGCTGCAAGGCAGTTGTAACCAATATTCATGTTTAAGGCCCCAATTAGGACTATTTAGAGCATAAAATGCTCATCAGCATTTTACCAGTGACTAAACGACTGCCCACCATGTATGGAAGCCACCAGCTAAATGGAGGCAGTTTCCCTCTGGTCCAGGGAGCCTTTGTGACAGAGATTTTATCCCCCAAAGAAGGAATAAATGACATCTAAGATTGGGACCACAAACTAAATGCTCCCGCCAGAGAGGTTTCCCCTGTAGTCAAAGGCTGCTGCCTGTTTGGTGCCTCTCAAAAAATTAATTTTCATTCTTCCAATTGTCTCTGCACTTTGAGATGCCACTTTGGTCTCTTACCTGCCTCAGTAGTGCTACCTCTCATTAAGGATCTACAGAGGGCTTACAGCTGTTGGCCCTCTTATAGGATTGCTATTATCAGCAGCCTACTCACTGTCTATGACTAGTCAGTGAATTTAGAGGCAATCAATTAGAATGTCATCACTGAGCTCCTGGTAGATTCAGGCTCAAAGTTTCCAAATGATCCTCACATTACAGCTCTGAGGTTTGCAAGGAATTGTTACTGTCCTTTTCATTAAACAAGCCAACCTCTTGGGAAAAGTTTATAGGACCAGTTCTAATTGCTCTGACTTCCTAAACTAGGAAACCTAAAATGTGTACCTATGTTTCTGCTCCAAATGCTCCTCGTCAAAATACACAAAACTGTTTGTAATTAATTAATTAACAAGAATCATCTGGAAGCCAAGAAACCAAATATAATATCAGAAAACTCCAACTACTAAAAGATTTGACCCCACCTCCACATCGTGCTGTTGCTTCTGCTGGACAGCACCAATTCAAATAATAAATAATAATATTTCAGGTACACACTAAATGTACAAAATATTTTTTGAGATATTCCTAGATGGAAAATGAACTAGAACTAATCAATCCCTTTAAATTATCTAGGGTTGCATGAAATCTACTTTTCTATGCTACATTTTTAAATGAACAATATTAGATGGGAAAACCAGGAAGGGCGATAAACAATGCTCACCCAGACAAAAATGAGGAAAAAGGGCTGTATTGTCATCAAAACCTCTCCTGTCAATGGCAATGAAAAAGGAGGAAACAGTGATTCAATCTAGACTATTGCTGCTTTCCTGAGCTGAATTTAATTTATTTTCCTTTAAACTCATTTATGGATTGCCAATCCCCCAGGATTTGCAAAAGACTTTGGTCTGTCTAGTCCCATTTCTATCATTCCCTGAGACCATAAACAGAAGAAAGCAGTATTCTTTGATGTTATGGCATGAAGGTCCCATTGGGCCCATATGATGTGAGAGCATGTAACAGTACCTTAAACAGTATCTTTGGGGCAGCATGGTGGCTCAGTGGTTAGCGCTGCTGCCTCACAGCACCAGCGACCTGGGTTTGATTCCAGCCTTGGGTGACTTTGTGGAGTTTGCACATTCTCCCCATGTCCGCGTGGATTTCCTCTGGGTGCTCCAGTTTCCTCCCACAATCCAAAGATGTGCAGGTTAGGTGAATTGGCCCATAGCATTCAGAGATATGTAGGTTAGGTGCATTAGTCAGGGTCTAATGTAGGATAATAGGGTAGGGGAATGGATCTGGGTGGGTTACTCTTCAGAGGGTAGGGCGAACCTCTAAGGGCTGAAGGGCTTGTTTCCACACTGTAGGGATTCTATTCTAAATTTCTTTCAATTTAGTCCAAATAAATGCTTATATTAACTGACACCAACAAAAAATTGATTCAACTGGAACTTCTGCACTTTTGCATTATTAGTTTTATTTTCACCAGTGACCATCCTTGCTTATCACTATTTCTTCTCCATTTAATAGGTTCTCGCCTGATTTTGAAGTTCTATGACCTTGTCATCTTTGATAATGCCTATACTGAATGTGGCAGAATATATTAAGATCAAGTTCAGAAGACTAGGACAAAATTTCATTACGTTCCATTCTCACCCACAAAAAAAAACCCAGCACAAAGGATTGTCATGTTATTGCTTAAAGTTGTATATACACCTTAATAAAATAGAATCATAGAATGACTAAAACACAGAAGAAGAGCAGAGCCTTTTGAGTCTGTACCAAGATAGCTAGTCCTACCAAGTTCTCCATTTACTTCACTTAAGGTTCTTATTAACTTCCCTTACGATAATCACAATTGAAACCCACCTCCACCATCCTCTCATGGATTAGATTCCAGATCCTAACCAGTTGTCACATAAAAAAGATTTTGCCTCTGCACCTTTTACCAATCATTATAAATCAATGTCTCTGAATTTTTTTAATTTGTTCTTGAAATGTGTTGGTTGATGGCAAGGCCAATATATATTTGCCATGTTTATTTTCCTTTGGGAAGGTGATTGTGAATCGTCTACTTGAACAACTACAATCTATGATTTAGGTACGCTCATGCTCTTTCTATGAGCAATTTGAGTTCATTTCAGAGAGCAGTTAATTGTCAATCACGGTTGCTGTGGGCCCAGAGTCACATGTAGCTCAGACCACGTAAGGAAAGCAAATTTTCTTCGCTGAAGAACGTTAGTGGAACAATCCAATAATTTCATGAGCATTATTAAAATACTAGCTTTTTAGTTCATTTTATTAACTTAAATTCTTCAAGCAGCTTTGATGAGATTTGAAGTTATATCTCCAGTGTATAATTTCAAAAACTCTGGAAGACTACTCAAATAACACTATGGCCAGACCAATATCCTTCACTCTTGACACTTTCAACAATAGGGAAAGTTTAATTCTAATCTGTCACTGCTTTCATAATTTTGAAAACATCCCACAAATCTCCTCTCAAACTATTTTTTCCTCAAGGAAAATAATCCCAGCTACTTCAACCTGCATATATAACTGAAGTTTCTCATCCCTAGAACTATTCTTGTAAACTTTTACTGCAATCCATTCTGAAGTCTTCACATCTTTCCTAAGGTACAGTTTTCAGAATTGCAAACAATACTGTTGTTGAGGACAAACTGGTGTTTTAAGGGTTTAGCATACCTTTGTTGTTTCTATAAATTTATCATAGAATATTACCTCATAAGTCCATGGGTGGCAAAGACATTTATTGTTATATGTTTATGAGTTGTGGGGATTATTGAAAAGGCCTGAATTTATTGTTCACCAGCAATAGCCCTAAAGAGAGTAAGATTGACCCACATTCTTGAACTGGTGGTGTCCAGATTATGTAGGTACAGTGTTTTTAGGAAGAGATTTCCAGGATTTTGAAACAGTATAGCACGACCATATCCCAGGTGGGGTTTTTCAAGTTAACAAGGTTCCAGATGGAATGCTCAAAACTGTCAAGCTACAAGGCTAAGAATGATGAACTAGGTCCCATTTTAATTCATCCACCCCCCTTATCTGCTCACAACAAGGCAAAGTTAGAAAGGATCCTTCCCCTTTGATATCTTCCTCCCAAATAAGATTAATATATATTTTAAAAGGAACCAACTTAACCAGGCTTTCTTGAGTTAACAAAAGAGTTTTTTTAGTTACTAAAGCAGGGAAGGAATAACATTGAAACACACATATAAATAGTTTAGAAATGAGAAGTGAGTTCAAACTAAAAAGTAAAAGATATCTGGTTCCGTCTCTGGGTCATTCATGTTCAATATGAAATAGTGCGAGTTAAGTGGTTGGCTTAGAGATTCTTGGCTTTGTAGATTGATTGAAATTAGTTTGCCTGAGTCCCTTTTGACTAGCTTGCTGGACAGTTGGATTCTAACACTCAGAATAAGACAGTACCTTACCAGCAGCAAGGCGTGACTATTGACGGTTCTTTAGTAGTGAACATCACAGCATGATACTGCTTGAACCCAAGCTAACATACATAAGTACATCAGTCCACTAGCATACACGAGCACCATAGTTCACTAGCACAGCTTCTTCCACAAGCGCATGCAGACCAGGCTGAAATTGACACTTAATTGCTGCTCATGTGCATTCTTCAAAGGGGAAGTCACAAACACGTTGACTTTTCTCAAATCATATTCCGAGTGCTAGATAGTCCCCAAGTGATTACAAATCACTTCTTTAAGTCCATCCTTCTCCTTCTTTAAGTCCATCCATCTGAAGCTTACTTGACATTTCATCAGGTGTGATATTACAGGATCTTCTTTTCAAGTAGTCACTAAATTTACATCAGCAGTCATCTTTTGGTATTTTTAAAAAATGATGTCTTTAAAAAAATGTTGAAATGGAAGTTCGATAAGTCCACAGTTGATCTGGGGTTATGAGATCATGACACCTTGCCCATATGATGAATGATATGATTTTTTTTTAAAAGAAAAAAGAAACAAAGCACATGAAACAATAGACACATTCATTCCTATTGCCTTGGAGAAGGTTATATTTTCATTTACAGCTGGGTTAACTTGGATCTCTAGGTTCTGGATAAGGTGTCTGTAATCAATTTCTGAGCATTATGGGTGATTTTTAAGGGGCACAGTTGAATGAATTAACAGTCATTCTAGGTTCAACTGATTCCAAATAAGTTAGTAGGTTTGTGATCAGTTTACACTGTGGTCTTCCTGTATCCATCTTGTACATACATCTCAAAAGTGTTTGGAAGTCAATAAAACACATGGCTTTCCTTCCTACTACGGAGCACTGACTCTTGTGCTCATTTAGATTTCTATTGCTAGACTGGTATTCCAGACACCCAGGTTCACATCCGACTGCAACCGAAGAGAGAATTTGAATTCAATAAAAATCTAGAAATAACAATCTCTTGGAAATTGTCTGAACAAACAAATCTGGTTCACTAATCTTCTTTAGGGAAGGAAAATTGCCATCCTTGACTGGTCTGGCTTATATGTGACTCCAGAATCACACCAATACGATTGGCTCATAATTGCTATCTCATTTGACAGTCACAACAAAGCAACACAAAGGAGATAAATACTGACTGTAGTTAACTCTATAATGCAAACCAAATGCTGGATTAATACATTTGACAGCCCATGATGGTCTTCTGTAGCCATCTAGCTTACTCCCAGAATTGGGTGTCCATCAGGTCCTGTTTGTCTTATTGCAGCTGATGCAGCTGCTGAGTGCAGTCATCCACAAGGACAGCTTCCTCAATGTCAATGTCCTCATCCTTCTCTTTGGATAACTCCAACTGCTTCCCCAGATCCTTAGCACCTATTACATTGCCTTGTTGCTTTCTCTAATTGTGGAAATCATAGCATTTCAGGATGGCGCAGCACCCTCTCTCTGCACTATATTGGAGTGCCCCACCTAAAACTATGGAGCTGCATCTTCAGCAGCTCTATTGCTTGCTCCAATCCAGCCCCAGTTGCAGAACGTGCAACAACTTGGGAAAGCTGCAGCCCCAGCTGAGTGACCATTGCACTGCATTAAAAAGCTGAAAATGTGTTGCTGGTTAAAGCACAGCAGGTCAGGCAGCATCCAAGGAACAGGAACTTCGACGTTTCGGGCCAGAGCCCTTCATCAGGCTCTGGCCCGAAACGTCGAATTTCCTGTTCCTTGGATGCTGCCTGACCTGCTGTGCTTTAACCAGCAACACATTTTCAGCTCTGAATTTTGATCTCCAGCATCTGCAGACCTCACCTTTTACTACTGCATTAAAAAGGGAGTGCTTGGTATTCTCCAACTTCCTTCTACCTCAAATCTACATTAATCATCCAAAATTTTACATTGTATTCCTCACAGTCCATCATCATACTTATATGATTTATGATGAAGCGATGTTCCCTCATCCCAAAGTACCTTTGAATTTCTATAGATGATGGGGCTTTTGGCCTGCATTTGCTTCCTTGTGAATTGTTGCCTCTAATCTCTGATATGACAATGTTAGTTCAGCTAACTCCAATGGCATAGTACAATCTAACTTGCACGAACATTTTATACATCAGCACATTCATTCCGCATGATTTTCATACATGCCAAGAAATGTTTGGAAATGAACTGCCCCTTCATGTTTTTGCTGCTTCATTCAGCAGCTGTGGATGCTGCATTTTTACCCATCAAAGTGACACTGAGTCTGCCTGACAATCACCCAGCCACTTTCTGGTTCCATTTTGTATCTAGAGAATGGTAAGTGATGGAAAGTAGGGAACACAGATCCCAGTTGATACTATTAGCATCAGGCTGTGCCTGTTCAACATGCACCAAATCACCTCCATATCCCCTTTTACCTCATATTACATCAGCAACCCATTTCTAGCCATTCACCATCCCCTCCCCCCCCAAATATGGATACCCACCATATTGAATGTTGTCTCTATGTTCTCTGCCCCCTGAGCCCTGACCTTACATTTTAAATGTACCACCCCTGCTCCTATATGCTCCACAGTGGGTGGTCCTGCCAATAACCACATCCTCTTGTAGCTTCCAATTCCCTCCGATTTTGTTCCATGTTCACATCTTGACACAGACCTTGAGATTTCAATTCACCTGTTCATAATCCTTGATCCCACCTTCATAAACACTTTTGATTTAGCCCCTCCCTCGCATATTTTTGATTCATCCACCCTTTTTGTCAGTGATCTCTGCCCCATAGGCTCCCTCGAACCTTCCTTAACAATTAATAGATAGACCTCCAGGAATGTATTTGCCCCAGATCTTTAACTAACTTTGAAAAGCAGCACTTGGACCATCAAAGACACCTCCATTGTCATTATGATATCTACACATTTCAGCAAATTATCTATATGCTAGAAAGACTCATAGTTTCACTTGTTATTGCAAACAGTTAAACTTTATTTTGGAAAGGAGGGAATATTCCATTTGTACCTTGTCTTTAAGAAAGTTCACAATTAAAGCTTCTGTTTGCTGTGTATACAATGTTGTGTCTCTGCCTGACTGCCAGTCTACTGTATGTGTGTGTGAGAGGAGGGGGGGGGGAGAGCTCAAGCTGCACATACAGAAATCAGTGCGCTGACGTCTGCTTCATAACTTGTAATGAAGCATAACTTGCTTCATAATTTCAACTGCTTTAAACAAACTAAGTGGTGAGTATATCAATCCCTGATAAACAATTGATTATTAGATCATTATCATTAACATTACAAATATCATTCACTACACCATCACATCCTCCTCCATTTCTTGCCTAAAGCCTTAAATCTGTGTCCCTTGTCCTTGAATGATCAGCTAATTTATTTGTTAATATTTATTATCTACCTTACCTAAAACATCTTTGTACACCTCTGTAAATTTCCTTTCAATATCCTTTGCTTCAAATAGAATCAACAAAAGAAAGTCCTGTTTATGGACTGAACATGTTTGTACAATCAGCTACCATCAGAAAATATTTAAGGTAGAGTATTGTCACTAATTCTCCTTTTGTACTGTGTCTAAAGAGTATTTGTTTAACAGGGTCAACAGTGATAGAGGATGAACCATTAGGGAGTCTTAACAACAAAATGCAGTTTATTTCATGACATCAGCACTTTAGATTAGTTGGTTAGTTAAACACAAGAATTAAAACTATCAGCAGCTAAATGCATTGCAATCTCAAACTAGATTCCTCTTTCTCCACCCACGTCTCAATGACACCATCAGATTAGCAGAGCCTGTGATCTTCAACATTAACCACACTTAATACAACAAATATCTCTGTTTATGAAGCCCAAGATCCCAAATGCTTTACGAACTATCTCTAAATATATCCTGCTACCATCAAAGACATATGCGTATGAACCTCCAGGTCATTCTGTCACTGCACATTTTTTTACATCTGTGCCATTAAGTCTCTATTGCCTCTTCCTATACCTTTAAACAAAATGCATCACCGTGCATATTTTTCTGTGTTGAATTCAACCTTTCGCTTGCCTTCACATTCTAATAACTATGCCCTATTGCAGTTCAAATCTTTCTCACAGTCTGTCACGTTTTCAAGTTTGTATCATCAACAAATTTTGAAACTTTACTCTGCATAGCAATATCCAAGTTATTTAAAATCAACAAATCAGTGTTTATAGCACTAAACTTTAAGGGACAGCACTCTCTACCATCCCCCAGACTGAAAAAAACAACCTTTTCCTATAGTTCACTGTTATATGACCTTAACCCATTTTTAAAATTCAGTTTGACACTGACCTTCTTATGCCCTCAGCATCCATTTTGTTAACCATCTTTTAATGTGGTACTTTCTCAAACACTTTAATGAAATCCATAGATACAATATTATTGCTTTCCTTCATCAACCTTTTATTAAACATCATTAAAAAAAACTTGACTAGTCAAGTATGTTATGCCTTCTATAAATCTGTGCCGGTTCACCTCAACTCACCACAAGTGCCTGTTGACTCTTTCCTCTAATTATCGTCTTGGAAACCTCTCTTACCCACTACCGGATGTTCTATTGACCAACCTGTCAGATACTAAGAATACCTTTACCACTTTCTCAAATAAGGCTGTCACATTTGCTACTATACAATCCTCTGCCATCTTTCCTTAGTAACCTGCATAAGAAACATCCTAGGCTGACAAATTTTCAATTTGAAGCATAGCCAGCACATTTTGTACATTCTATCAAATTTTCCTTGATCCACTATTGGCAATACCTACTTTTACTGATGCTTTTTCAGCACGAATAGAATGTACTCATTAGATGCCTTAGCCTCTAAACATGTATCATGGCTGGGTCCCTTGTGGTGCAGTGGTAATAATCCTCTCCACCCCCCACCCCCCCCATTATAACTCAGAAGTAAATGTCCCACCTGCCCCAGGCATGTGTCATCATGCGAGTGCCCAGACTGATTAAAAGTATGAATATGGTGAAAAATGTGTTGCTGGAAAAGCGCAGCAGGTCAGGCAGCAACCAAGGAGCAGGAGAATTGACGTTTCGGGCATAAGCCCTTCTTCAGGAAGGCTTATGCCCGAAACATCGATTCTCCTACTCCTTGGATGCTGCCTGACCTGCTGCGCTTTTCCAGCAACACATTTTTCACCTCTGATCTCCAGCATCTGCAGTCCTCACTTTCTCCTAAAAGTATGTATATCACTCACTTTGTTCACATTTGCACTGACCTACCTCTTACTATTTGCTTTCTATTTTTATGCTGTTAGAAGATTTTGCTTGCCCAACAATGACATTAATAGATAGAGTGGCTGTGGAAGCAACAGAATCCTTTCCTCACCTGACCAATATGATTTGAGGCACATTCTGAGAAAATCACCTGCTGCCTGAGACTGTAAGAAGTGAAACTACAAAATCTAGTCTCTGTTACTGTTTTGCTAGCTTGGCAACAGGGATTCTTATACAAGTTCTGCCTACGTGACCGTAACACAGTGCATTCTACCCAAACTGGAATATACAATAGCTCTAGCAAGTGGCAACATAACATGGCAAAAGGTCCGTGGGCACTAAGCATTAGACTACACATAAATGCCATTTCCAACTGTCCAAATTAGTCCTTCGGGTGCATCCACAATCCCAGTGGATAAATCTGACACTATCACAAACTATTGTTTACATTGTGATATTTTTGCAAAATAGAAACGCAGGAAAAAAGTGCTTGACAAAGAAAAATTGCAAAGTAAGAAATGTAGCCTTGAATAAATTTAATATTTTTCTCAAACTCAGTATCTTTCAGAGTATTTTGCAATAGCATTGTGATATCTTTTACATTCACTTAAGGAGACAAATGGGACCTTAGGTTTATTATTTTATATGTATTTCAGCAGTGTAGTGTTCCCTTAGTACAGTATTCCCCAGGGTCAGGATAAACCTTTATGTTCAAAATTCTGGCATTTGACTTGGACTGAAGTCTTATAAATTGAGCTATGCCTTGCGACAGTGTTACATACTAACTAACCTGAACATGTAAAAGTAATTTGTATTTTGTTTAACAATTTAATTAGATTTTATATTTCTTGAAAAAAAATCACTAACTAATGTGCTAGATCAATTCCAGTTAATATACCAATACCAATTGCTGACAATAAAAGTAGAAAGTGTTGGAGAAAGACCTGGCAGCAACTGTAGTGTAACAGAGTTAACACTATGACTTCTTCCAAAGAAGTTGCCTTTTGTCAAACATTTCTGAGATGCTTAATCAAAATTTTATTTCAGAAATGTGGAACCTCAGATTTTTATCAAAAAACAAGTATCAGATTGGAAAGCTGCATGGAATTGTCACTTTTTAGAAAATCTGGCCCATTATTGGGGCAGGGCACATAACATCGAACATGGAGGTCATTCGTCTCTGCTTTCTAAAACTCCTCATTGTAAAACTCCCTAAATTATTAAGTACTATGTCTGTTAAAGAAGCATTGTATAAACAATGATAAAGGTCTCCCAAATAGATCAGTGAAGTTTAAATCCTAGTCTTGACTGAAATTTACACTTGGGTTTTGACTGATAAGAGAAGGTTTGTGTGAAATAAAATTACTTCTCATTCCTACATAAACAAAATATACATCACGTTTGATTGCATTATTTAACAATAGCCACCACACAGTTCTAATATGAAAGAAGCAGAATAATGTGATCAATGTGATCAGTTGAAATAAGCCAGGCAGCTTTCTCCAGTTGAAGCAGAGTAAACAATGCAGTATTCCAATCAATCACAATGCAAACAAATTTTACGAAATGCACCATGATCATGTACATTTTCCTTTTGCACATTAAGTCAACCCAGAGACCTGACAAGCAGCAGAGAAAAAAAACATGTAAATTACAAATTATTTTTAATTGAATGAAATATGGCTAAATTCTTGATATGCTAATGTATATTCCCATCAAATGGAGTTTCTTGCTGGGAGTATGAATTTGTAAACATACCCTTTAGGATATAATATCCTACACTGCAGATCAACGTTTCTACTCCTGGAAGAGGCAAGAACAATGGACAGCTTAATTGGGTTAGAGTCAAAAATTAGGATCTTGCCAGCAGGATTATTTTTTTCAATTAAGCTCCCTGATCTCTAAAATGCAGATCAACCTTCCTAACTGCTGGTAGGGAAGTCTATCTGTATGGAACTATATTGTCATACATTCACCATCATGGTGTTAAAATCCTGGAACTCCCTTATTAACAATGTTGTGGCAGTCCCTATACTTGAAAGACTGCAGTGGTTCAAGCAGGCAGCAACAATCTTATTCAGAGCAATTAGAGATGGGCAATAAGTACTATTCTAGCCAGTGATGCTTACATCTCACAGATTTAAAAAAAATGTTTGATCCAACTGAGAAATTCCATGCTTTCTATTGCCTGGCTGTGTATAAGAAGCAAATATATTTGGCAATCCTTATTTACTTCCAGACTTCAGGTTAGATCCTTGCAACTCTGATTGATACTGTTTAAACAAAGGTTGCATTCAATTTCAGTGTCAGATTTTTAAGGACTGCGCAAGTAGTAAAAGGTTGGGGAGGAAGGTGGCTGCAGCAGGTTGTGGGGGTGGGGTGGGGGGGGGGGGGAGTGGTGGTGGTGAAAGAGGATGCAGGCTGGAGATAAAGTAATGAGGAAGAGGAAGAGGAAGGATCAGTGTGGCAGAGTTGGCGTGCTGTTCAATCAGAATTTGGGCACTGATTTTCCAAGGGTGGATGGACAGATATTGCAAGATTTTCTGTCCTGTTTTGCTTCATATGGGGTGATAGTTAGAAAGGGAGAATCACAAGGAGTTAGCTACTCAAGATGTAATACTTCCACATAAAGCTCATGTTCAGGGATCTGTCTGTTAATATGAGTATGTTGACAATGATACATACGTGGTCTTGTGGAAGTCATGTGCAGAAATCCATGGTCACGTGGGGAGGAAAGTCTTACGGAAGGTGAGAGTGCAAGTGGACTCAAGGATGGATATAACCACAGAGGAAGGGAAAGGATGTTATCCATAAGCTGTGCAGGTGGCAGAGGATTGGAATGGAAGCTCTATAATCTCATGCTAGAAGAAGAGGAGAGTGGTGGAGAAGTTTGGGATTTGAGGGCATTGTTGATGGTCTATCATGCTAACACATGCTTAGAATAATCCTGCTCTCAAAGGGAGGCTGACTATTTGCATTAAAATTGCACTGACAATGGTTTAAGTACATCAGCTAATGCTAATGTCTCCATTAATCTGGAAGATTGTTTGCTGAGACCTGTGCTTTTGTGCTAGACATGATGGACCTAGCCATGCTGCCCATGCTGATGGGGAGAAAATATGCAAAATCAAGGGTTTACTAGGGTGTCATAGAGCAAATCTAGAGCAAATCACTTGTATCAATGAACTATTAATCATAGATCTCTTGAAACCATCAGCACTATGGCACATCAGAAACCTTCCCTCCTTCCACCATCTTGAGCCAAGAAGGATCTAGTACAGATGGATGCTGGAGCCTGAGAGGAGTAACAGCCAGAGCAGTAGGGACCATGCTGACAATAAACATTGGCTAGAAACTACATTTACAGTTGTCACTGCAGCTAGCTCCAACTGGATATAATGCAGAAGGCACCTTTGGATGTTCTAGGAGGTTGTCTTCTATATCTGAAGCTGCTGGATGAGCACTTGTAGCTGCAAAGAATGCTGGTTAGCTAGAAAGTGACAGCAGCCCTCAATTCTTATACCCATGGATCATTTCAGGAGACACTGGAGTCATTGTGGAATTGTTTGTTTGAGCAAGGCCCATTTTTATATTGGGAGCATCTCGTTCCATCTTATCACAAGGAGCACGATGAGATTCCTGCGAGGCAACAGTGAGTTACCAATCAAATGGACTAATTTTTATTTTAAACACCTCGCTGAAGGCTCTACTTACCTCATTAATAGTAAGCTTTCTCTCTTACTAAAATTGCCAAACAAGAAAAATGTTGAGGAAACTTAAACTGGAAACCAAACTGGGTACTTGACAAATTCAGCTCATGACTTGCTCTAAAGGGTCTCTGCGATGGATACTGGGCACTAATACCTCAGGGCAGGCTCCATGAACACAGGACACACATATCTCACTTCCACAGACATTTACTCTGTTGTTGTGGTTCTGTTCGCTGAGCTGGGAATTTGTGTTGCAGACGTTTCGTCCCCTGTCTAGGTGACATTCTCAGTGCTTGGGAGCCTCCTGTGAAGCGCTTCTGTGATCTTTCCTCCGGTTGACAACCAGAAGTGGCAGATTCAAACCACTACAAATGGTGGAGGAAAGATCACAGAAGCGCTTCACAGGAGATTCCCAAGCACTGAGGATGTCACCTAGACAGGGGACGAAAAGTCTGCAACACAAATTCCAAGCTCAGTGATCAGAACCACAACAATGAGCACCCGAGCTACAAATATTCTCACAAACTTTGGAAATTTACTCTAACATGTGCCAGCCTCTAAGAACCATCATGGCACATCTCTGATTCACTTACAATGCTGTATCTCAGACTGAACTGGCAACTATCATTGCAATGCTACAGCAAAGACACTTTGCATCCAGGGACAGGCACCAAGCTTCATGGATTGGACCAGGCTGCATCTCCAGGTTCTTCAGTCATTGTCATAGTGCATACTCACTCTGAGCTGCTTACAACCTCTTAGCTTTGTATTGCCTTGCCTTACCATTTTTTTTTGCTTTGCCCCTTCATCCGGAGATACCAGGCTCATACTACTACTGTCTAGCTTTGCCATTTAGCACAAACTCAAAAGAAAGCTTGTGATGGTTGTCAGTAGACCTCAGTCATATCAAGGCTTTGGTCAGAGGTCAGGCACTAAGTGATCTGATACCAGCACAGGGGCTTGGACACAATCAGCTAACCCAAATAGATTACCTCTAACGTGTCCACATTGTATTGTATCCCAGCCTCATTCTCCTCTCTGTGACCTCATCGTACAAGGTCATTCTCACTGAAACTAATCTGTTGAGTCTTGATTGATTTTTTTGCAGCAGAGAGCGGTGGGAGCTGGGCAGAGGTGAAGTCGGAGTGCAGAGGCTGTTGGGAAGGTGGGTGAGTGTCATTTAAGTAGGTATTTTCTAGGCCCCAGGTCCTACACAGTAGGGCCTCCCTCCCACCCTCCTCCTCTAACCTAAGTTAAAAGTCCACAGTCTTGCAATAAAACATGGGGGTCGAGGGAAGTTTCTGTTGAGAAAAGAGCGAGTCTTTGGCTCAGGAGTCTTCGACAAAGAAGTCGAGAGAAGTGATTACACCACAGTTGAAGAGGGTGAAGACATGACTGCCAAGCTGATTCAGTGTACTGCGTGCATGATGTGGGAGGTCAGGGACTCTGGTGTATCTGGCTCGTATAACTATGGAAAGTGTGTACATGTTCAGCTTCTGACAGAGCATATTGCAGCACTGAAGAAAGAACTAGATGACCTCAGGCTCATCTGAGAGAATGAGATCTTTCTGAACAGGATCTTCAGCGAGGCTATTACACCGAGCATACCAGAAGAGAATAGAAGGGAGAAGACGATGAGGAAGGCAGAGATGAGACAAGTGCACGAGACCCCGGGGGAAGTACCTTCAGGAACAGGTTGAATCTCTTGGAAACCGTAGAGACAGACGTCGCTGCCAGTCCGAGAGGCGGTCAGGTCTGGCAATCAGAAATTGGCGTGGAGAGGCAGAGCCAAGGAGTCAGACATCACATAGAGCCGTAGTGATGTGGGACTCCATAGTGAGAGGGATTGAAAGGGGTTTCTGTGGCAACAGGTGGGATTTGAGGATGGTTTGTTGCCTTCTTGGTGCCAGGATTAAGGACATCGCAGACAGAGTGCAGGAAATCCTCAAGGGTGAAGGTGATGAGCCAGATGGAGTGGTGCATGTCAGCACAAATGATGTCGGGAAGAAGAGGAGGGACATTCTACGGCAGAACTTTGGAGAACTTGGGAGAAGGCTGAAAAGCAGGGCATCCAGGGTGGTTATCTCTGGTTTGCTTCCAGTTCCTCGGGCTGGAGAGGACAGGAACAGGGAGATAATGGACTTGAACATCCCCTGATTCTAGGTCACCCCGTGCAAGGCACTGAATATCGTTCCTTACCACCAGGGCCACCCTACCCCCTCTGCCAGTCAGTCTGTCCTTACGATAGCACGTATAGCATTGAATATTCATTTCCCAGGCCCTGTCCACTTGAAGCCACGTCTCAGTTACCCCCACAACATTGTAACTGTCAATTTCCAAATGAGCCTCAAGTTCATCCACCTTATTTCTCATGCTTCGTGCATTCATATATAATATTTTTAATTTGTTACCCCCCTCAGCCTTCCTATCAATCCCTATTTCACTTGACCTTACGGCATGATCCTTTTTTGAGTTTTCTGCTCCATTGATTCTGTTGTCTTTCTTGACTTCTCTTGTTCTAACTTTCCCTTTAACTTCCTTCTTAAACTTCCAGTTTGTCCCCTCCCCCCCGCTATTTAGTTTAAACGCAGCTGTGTTGCAGCGGCAAACCTACCTGCCAGAATGCTAGTCCCCCACCTATTATGGTGCAACCCATCCCTCTTGTATAATTTATCCTTACTGCTAAATTTAACCCAGTGATCTAAGAATTTAAATCTTTGCTTCAGTATGAATAGAGCTGAGAAATTCTAAGGGTAGAAATTCCCTAATGGGAGTTATCTACAGGCCCCCAAACAGTAGATGTAGTGTGTAAGTTGAATAAGGAGCTGAAATTGGCCTGTCGCAAAGATATTACTACAGTTATTATGGGGGATTTCAACATGCAGGTAGACTGGGAGAATCAGGATGGTACTGGACCCCAAGAAAGGGAGTTTGTGGAGTGCCTCCGAGATGGATTCTTAGAACAGCTTGTGCTGGAACCTACCAGGGAGAATTCTGGTTCTGGTGTTGTGCAATGAACCAGATTTGATCAGGGACCTTGAAGTAAAGGAGCCATTAGGAGGTAATGACCACAATACAGTAAGCTTTAATCTACAGTTTGAAAGGGAGAGGGTAGAATCAGAAGTGATAATATTTCAGTTGAATAAGGGGAACTATGGAGCTATGAGTGAGGAGCTGGCCAAAGTTCAATGGTGCAATACCCTAGCAGGGATGGCAGTGGAACAACAATGGCAGGTATTTTGGGGTATAATGCAGAAGATGCAGGATCAGTTCATTCTAAAAAGGAAGAAAGATCCTAAGGGAGGCAGGGGTGGCTGATGAGGGAAGTTAAAGACCATATAAAGACAAAAGGGAAAAAGGATAACATAGCAAAGATGAATGGGAAATCGGAGGACTGGGAAGCTTTTAAAGAATAACAGAGGATAACTAAAAAGGTAATATGAAAGGAAAAAATGAGGTACGAAGATAAACTGGCCAAAAATATAAAGGAGGATAATAAAGACTTTTTTAGGTATGTGAAAAGAAAAAAAAATGGTTAAGACTAAAATTGGGCCCTTGAAGACAAAAATGGGTGAATTTATTACGGGGAACAAAGAAATGGCACATGGTATTAGGAGCAAAGTATTGACATGGATTGAAAATTGGTTGGTTGTCAGGAAACAAAGAGTAGTGATAAACGGCTCCCTTTCGGAATGGCAGTCGGTGACCAGTGGTGTGCCGCAGGGATCAGTGCTGGGACCGCAGCTTTTTACAATGTACATTAATGATATAGATAAAGGTATTAAAAGTATTATTAACAAATTTGATGATGACACAAAGCCTGGTGGCAGGGTAAAATGTGAGGAGGATGTCAGGAGAATGCAGGGTGTCCTGGACAGGCTAGGTGAGTGGACAGATGCATGGCAGATGCAGTTTAATGTGGATAAATGGGTGGTTATCCACTTTGATGGCAAGAACAGGAAGGCAGATTACTACCTAAATGGAGTCAAGTTAGGTAAAGGGGCAGTACAATGAGATCTATGTGTTCTTGTACATCAGTCAATGAAAGCAAGCATGAAGGTACAGCAGGCAGTGAAGAAACCTAATAGCATGCTGGCCTTCATAACAAGAGGAATTGAGTATAGAAGCAAAGAGGTCCTTCTGCAGCTGTACAGGACCCTGGTGAGACCGCACCTGGAATATTGTGCGCAGTTTTGGTCTCCAAATTTGAGGAAAGACATTCTGGCTATTGAGGGAGTGCAGCGTAGGTTCACAAGGTCAATTCCCAGAATGGCAGGACTATCTTACTCTGAAAGGTTGAAGCGACTGGGCTTGTATACACTTGAGTTTAGAAGGCTGAGAGGGGATCTGATCGAGATGTATAAGATTATTAAAGGATTGGACACTCTGGAGGCAGGAAGCATGTTTCCGCTGAAGGGTAAGTCCCAAACCAGAGGACACAGTTTAAAAGTAAGGGATAGGCCACTTAGAACAGAGTTGAGAAGAAACCTCTTCTCCCAGAGAGTGGTGGGTGTATGGAATGCTCTGCCCCAGAAGGCTGTGGAGGCCAAGTCTCTGGATACTTTCAAGAAAGAGTTGGATAGAGCTCTTAAGGATAGTGGAATGAAGGGTTATGAGGATAAGACAGGAACAGGATACTGATTAAGGATGATCAGCCATGATCATAATGAATGGTGGTGCTGGCTCGAAGGGCAGAATAGCCTACTCCTGCATCTATTGTCTATTGTGTATTGAAAACCCCAAATGCCTGCTGAGTGCATGCCTATGCCTTGCTAAGCCATGGGAACAATATAGAAATACGCACTGCTAATGACGTGAGACAAAGGATCTGCAGGTGGAAACCAGCATTGGTTCATCTGGAAAAATGCTCCACTCCTTTAGTTTGGACAACCATGTCACTAAGTGAAGTAAAGAGACTGCAGAAAAGTATTATGCAATGCCAGTGAAAATATATTTACAGAAATGCATGCTACATACATTGCCTGATCACTTATGTAATCCGTGTGCCCTCACAAGGTCTTTTGAACCTAATACTACAACTACATGCTGCCTCAACATCCACAACTAAGGTGGAGGTAGCCAGCTTTCATAGCTTTGGCAAGCTTTCTCCTGGAGTATGGAACTTGACTTGCTGGAGGTGTTGGAGGCACTGGAGTCACTGGCAGAGTGAGGTGGAGAGGAAGGACACCTCCGCGATGTCCTGTTGTGAATTGCTCGAGTAGTTCGATGGTGATTCTCCTCCCTGAAGATACTGAATATCACTTGCATGTCTCAGGTGAATAGTCACATGGATGGAGGTTGGACTGCCTCTTCCGTCTCTTGTCTTGGCACTGATACTGTGCACCCATAGTTACAGTGACTGTTTGCAGGTCTGAGAGAATGTCCAGCAGATAAGCAGGCATGCTGGAGCAATGACAGTAAACAGAACTTGCATACCCTCATACCTTTCACAGTGTGTGTCAGTTACGTCTGAGTACAAAGTATGCCATTTGCTTAGAGGTCAGTAAATGGCTGGTCTCCAGCAATCATCAAACTGTCAGAGATCTTGGGCTTTACCTTCTCACCATCTGTGGACCAATGATGTGTTCACCAGATTCTGACCTTCAATCTCCTGAAAATAATGTACCCATTGAGGTGAGTGTCTCTGCACTGGTGATGGGTGCAGGTGAACACCATTCTGCTGCAGCCTCTGATTGTGGTGATACATCATCTTCAGAGATGGTTGTGCTGCTCAGGGGACGTTGTAGCCTCTTGTACTCCTTTGCTCTCTGGTTGTTACCAGGATCTGGAGTGGATAATATAAATAATTAGCTGCACTTCCTTATCCAAATAATCACCAACACTACACATTTGATAACAGCAGACTGAAGACTTCCACACTGGCTTTCTGATACAGACCTGTCTGTCTGTCCATAGAGAGCATAATCATGGTGCAAGCTCTGCCTAATCTTTGAAAGGGGTGATGTTCTAAATATCCAGCTCCCCTCCTCAGGCTTGCCCATGTGGACTGCAAGAGGTTGTTCATCATCTTCCTGGATATAGGTTGTCTGCAGAATCTCAGATACTAGGTCGAGACTGGATGCATCAGGGCTAAACTTAATTTCAAATCTTTCCAATGCATTCCAGCTGAAATAGAATGAGCATGGCCTGAAGTCAGACTATTCTAATCTCCAGTTTCTCTGCGCTGTGTTAGGGTGGCATGGTGGCTCAGTGGTTAGCACTGCTGCCTCACAGCACCAGGAATCCAGGTTTAATTCCAGCCTTGGGCGACTGTCTGTGTGGAATTTGTACATTCTTCCAGTGACTGCGTGGGCATCTCTGGGTACTCCAGTTTCCTCTCACAGTCCAAAGATGTGCAGGATAGGTGAATTGACCAAGCTAAATTGCCCATAGTGCTTAGGGATGTGTAGGTCAGGGGTAAATGAGGGAAATAGGGACAGGAATGGGTCTGGGTAGGTTACTGTGGATGTGTTGTAAGACAAGATACCTGACTATTTAGTTTAATGTTACTGCTAAGATCAAAATATTCTCCAAGTTGTTCATAAGTAGAAAAAAAATCCAAGATCAGAATTTTTATTTCACAGCATAGTAACAGACCCATACTTTATATCATCTATATTTCACTTCCCTTTTGGTTTGTAACATTCAACATTATGCATTTGTAAGATATCATTATAAAAAGCTACATTATCTCTGCAGGAAACCATGATCATTTTAATGATTTAGATGTAGAAAGTGTTTTTTTTGAAGAGTTAAATTATTTTTAATATATGTATTTGTCTCATAACGTTCACATTAAAATTTATTTCTGTGCTATAACACATGAAGCTAAATAGTTGTCAAGTCTCTCACCAATATCTCTCCTCACTATTAATCTACTCCTCAGGTTTACAACATAACGTATGTTGCGCTCAAGTATAATCAATTATTGTCTGATTCCATGAATGAATCTGGAGTTCTGCAAATAACCATTTTATATTATACACACTTTATCAGGAATATTTATTCTAGTCACATTTAATAACATATAAAAATACATTAATGAAATTATGTATAAGAAATGACATACATCAGACATTGTAGAATGTGCAAGGTCAAATGACTTAAAAGTTCAGCTGTAAGTAAGTCTCTATGGTCATTCAGATAACAAATTCTCCAAATATATCTTTAGTTAAATAAAACAAATAGTGAAAACATTTTAAAAAATCCAAGTTGAAGAACGAACAATGGAAATATTACACTTAATTTCCGTATACCAGTGTAGATCAATTCAGAATGGTTAGGAATTGGTGCAAAAGGTGAAGCATTTCAAACATTCAAATTGACATGTTGGGATTATTTGCATTGTTATTTACATCTTTATCTAAATAGATAAGGATATGGATGGATGTGTAGACCACCTTATGTGCTAGTATGGAAAGCATTGAGACTGTCGTACATCTCCTGCTGGAACATGTCTTTGCAAAGGAAGTCTTGAGAAGGATGCAGTAGTTTTTAATCAAGGTTCATCCCTAGCCCTCTGTGACATGGGACTCTATTCTCTATGGTCTGTTCCGTTGGATGCACACTGAGACAAACATTGCCTATGCCTTGAGGACCATCACCAAAGCTGCATTTTGGTCTGCCTGAAACTTATTGGTCTTGCTGCCACCAAGGAGCAGCGGGGAAGGACCACCAGGTCTTCCTGCTCAAGTTAAATGAGGGTCAGTTCAATTATCAGACTCTCTTAGTGCCTCAATACATGTAAACATAGTCTTTGGTTGTTGGGCTAGAATCAAATTCAAATGTTTGTTTGTTTACTTGATATGAAACTGTACAGAACAGAACTGCACTTGTGACTATGTATAAATACAAAGTTTTTTTTATGAATAAAGTATATTTTTGAAATAAAAAAAGTCAAAAGATGTAATTATCAAAATACTTTTAGCCTTTATCAAAGCTGCAGGAGTATAAAAAGGTAGGCCACCAACAATAGCTACTATTTTCCTTTGTGCTTGGTGTAACTACAATGAATGGAGCGTTTTCCCCCTCGTTTCCATTGGTTCTACTTTTGCTAGGGTTCCTTGATGACACAATTCAATTGCTGACCTGGTGCTAAAGCAGTCAACCTCATCTCCCACTTGGATTGCTAATTCATTTCTCTACTTTGTACAACCAAAACTATAATGCTTTCTGGAGCTGTGTGGCACAGAACCTAAACTAAGCATCATGGACAGGTTATTGCTATTGCACCATCTAATACCACTGTTAACTAGACCTTTCATCACTTTATTTTGCTGGTGGTTCAAAGTAATCAGTCAGATTGGAATATGTTTTCTTTTTATGGATTGAACATCCCCTGCAGAATCAATGAAACTGTCCACACAAAAGCAGGTTACTTGGCCCATCATTTCCATGCTAGAAAAATTCCACTATCTGCCTTTTCTTCATAGTTCTGCAATTATTTCATTTCAGATATTTATCCAGTTCTCCTTTGAAGGCCATGAATGCATCTACATCCACCACAGTCTTGGGCAAATATTCTAGATTCTAACCTTGCTCTGTGTAACAGGATTTCCTTGCTGTCAGTATTTTTTCCTTTGTCATTCACCTTAAGTCAGTGCCCCTTGTTTCACCACCCATTCTAAACATGAGCATTTCTCCACTCCTAATTTGTCCAAGTCCATCAGTATTGTGAAATCTATCAAAACTGACTTTAATCCTCTCTTTTCTCTTCATTGCATCAGCTTGTTCAATCTACCCTCGGAAATAACAGTGCAATAACATGTATGTGTCCTTGTTTCAGGACTGTCGAGCAGCATGGCCAGCAGTCTGATTGTGTGTCAATTGCTTTGGCAAGACAATGCATGCATGCTGTGACATCGTGCCAGATTAATGCTGCGAAAAGTGTGACTGAGCAGCCAGGTAGGCAGCTTGGTCCAAGCCAATGGGCTGGGTGTTGTTTCCAGTGTGTAAGTGCCCCTGATGCAGCTGGGCACTGCTGATTGCTTGTGCATCCTATGCAAGTCTGTGTTTCCATGGCATACTGCCACCAGATTGGAAAGATGTCAGTATGGTGACGAGGGCTCACTGAATGTAAAATGCCTGGGGATGAAGGGTATATGTGGCCTGTAACTATGAGGTTGGTGGGATGAGCACAAGGATTGGAGTGATAATGTGTGGGGGCTCACCTACACATTCAGGCTGAGGCTGATAGTAGAATTGCAGTATGGTTGTGGACAACATGAGATCATTATGAGGAAGCAGTGAGTTTAACCTGCTCGGTTTCCATGTCACGATTTAGCAAAAGGTAACTTTGTTGGGTGAGATAAGATTTGAAGCAAAATATTAACAAGGTAAGTTGGACTGTTAACAAGGAGCATAAGTATTAATTACCATCAATTGGCAACTTGCCATTGCCCAACCAAAATCTCACCAAATATGAAAAGCTTACAAAATAGAATAATGATTTTGGTTTCAAGATTATCCTCACTGGATTATTGTTCAACTTTATAACATGCCTTACCTTAGTCCATGCCATTCAGATTCTTTTTTCTATATCCAGAAGTGCTATTACAGTCAGATTTTTATAAGAATCATCCGTTACTTTTCCCCTCTCAATCAGCTTCTTTGTCTGCCTTTGCTGAATTTTCAATTGCTCCCAATCCCTGCCCCAGCCCCCTCGGCGGCAGAGTGGGGCAGTGGGTTTGGGGTGGTGGTTACTACAATGCAACTAAAATTTAAATGTTACCTGTTTGCATCTAATATTATTCTTAATTTTTTTGTTAACCATGATTTTCTTGTAGTGTTCTTTACCCCAAGAGGAATGTATAATTGATGCAATGCATGCATTCTTCCTTAAACATTAACATCGCCTACATTTTGTCATATCATTTAATGAAGGTACCCAATCTATCGTTCCTATATGTAAATTCCTTTGTTTTGATTTAGAATTATCGTTTCAGATTGTACTATTTCATTTTCTATTCTAAAGAATTCTGTCATATACTGATTTTTTTCGAAAGCACCTCTCACAAGATTATTAATCAAAATGTTTTTATTGCATGAAACCAAATCTAAAATAGCCCCGAATTGGTTCCTCGATGTACCAATCAAAATATCCATGCTTGTAAACATCCCAGGAATTCATTCAACACAATATTATTGCTAATGTGATTTGTCCAGTTTTAATGTTGGTTAAAATAATCTATGATTACTGTTGCAACTATTTCATAAAAACTAATTTCCTGTTAATGTCATCCCGACCACATCACTATTGTTTGGAAGCCTGTAGACAACTCTCAGTATATTGTTTCCAACCATTGTTGCTTCTTAGCTCCACCCATACTGATTCCAGTTTTAGATCATCTTACTCTGCCTAGTGGTCACCCATTCCCTTTCTGCCTTTGCACTCTTTACCCGCAGTGTGACCACCTCACTGCACCTGCTATCCACAAAGCTCTCAAGTATTGTGGATACATCACTGTGACTCCAGCTGTTGCTCCAGATATGAAACAAAAATTTATAGTAGCTGCACTGAATACACTTCCTGTACATGTGATCACACTGGAGAATAGAAGTATTAACATTGCATCACTTATTACTTCCACTAGTTTAACGAATGTTATATACCACTATCCTTACTTTGTTTCTTATGCTCCTATTGTTCTTAATCTAAGCTAAAGACCAGTTTTTATTTTAAAGACTGGACAGTCCAAAAACTTCCATGGTCTGGCTTATTGAGGCCACCTATCAGGTGGTGATGATTCTTAATCCCACCTTTGGTTTTTTCTGAAATATCACACTTGAATATTTTCAAAACTTAACCTTTTTATGTAGCTTTTCAACTTCTGGTATCCTTGGGATTGTTTTCCAGTATTTGAGTTGTTTTGTTTCCCGAACCTGAAAATCTTCACTAACTAGTACCCTGTTTTAAGCCTCCCTGATCTCATGCTGATTCTTATTATAGCATTTATTTTCTTTTTTCTTGCCTTCATATATTTTACTAACTTCATCACCAATTTGTATCCTATGTTGAAACATAAGAATAGAAAAGACCTTAACCACTTAACGAAGACTCAATACATACCTCACTGCTTTGTCTGCAGTAGAGTAAGAACCAATTAAAATCAGCTTCAATTAATTAACTCTGTGTCTGACTGCCTGCTACTGGGTCCTTACCTCACCCACTCCTCTCAGTGTTGTTAACTGCCTGTTTGGAGACTTCACCTCACTAGTCCTGCTCAATAATTCTGACCGCCAGCTTTGGGATCCTCACCTCACCTTCTCCTTCTAGTAATGCTTTCTACTTCTTTTGGGTTCCTCAATTTGCATGCTTCACTCCTGGTAACCAGAAGATTCCTTTGCCCATTTTTGGCCTAATGCTGTGAGAATTCATGGTGTCTGTAGTAATATTAAACACTTCAAGGGCCACTCCCTTCCAATTGTATACTATTGTGCTGTCAAGCTGGTGCGTCTGTACCGTTAATGGGATAACACATATTCAGGGCTGGTGATGGTCATGTCTGGGACATGGCCTCTGACGTGTCTTTCAGAGTATTTGAGGACATCAGGCTGTTGCTTTCCTTATTTATGGAACCACTCCCCCAATTTTGGCAGAAAGCTCCAGATGCTTGTGATTTTCAGGGACAATTAGTTTGAGTATGCCTTTGTCAATGCCAGGCAATTTGTACAGTTTCATTCTTTTTTAACCTTTTGGTAGGGGTTTGATGTAACCAATTGGCTTCCAAAGCCACATAATATGGTAAGATGGTAAATGTCCTACCCTGAAAGACTTTAGCCAACAAGATGATTTTTTTTGCCAATGTTGTAGTCTTCTGATTATTGATGTAAATAACAGCATTATTTATTTATATTCATTACCTAATTGAATTTAAATTATCCCAGCTACTATGGTGAGAACTGAACTCGTGACACCAGAGCATTAGTTCAGGCTGATAGATCATCATTTCAGTAACATAGAACATAGAAAAATACAGCGCAGTACAGGCCCTTTGGTCCTCGATGTTGCACCGATCCAAGCCCACCTAACCTACACTAGCCCACTTTCCTCCATATGCCTATCCAATGCCCGTTTAAATGCCCATAAAGAGGGAGAGTCCACCATTGTTACTGGCAGGGCATTCCATGAACTCACGACTCGCTGAGTAAAGAATCTACCCCAAACATCTGCCCTATACCTACCACCCCTTAATTTAAAGCTATGCCCCCTCGTAATATCTGACTCCAACAACATTATCATGGTGTGACCATCCCCCCTCCATAAGGGCAGGAATAAGGGAATGTAATGGGTTAAGAAGGTGGGGAAAACATGAATGCTTAGTAATGGCACAACAGCTATATATTCTCTGCATTTTCTATCTCAAATGTAGCCTACAGATGTTGGTGACTCCTTTTTCTCTATGCAAAAAGATAGCATAATTACTTTCCATGTAAACATCAATATTCCATGAAAAAAGTGCTCTTTATTTATTTGCAAACAATGTCAAAATATTTCTCATGAATGCTGATTTGAAACAATTCAGTAAGTACTTAATTTAGCTATTCCAATATTATATGAAGGGTCTTCGTCTCCACAAGGACTGCATATTGGTTATTGCTAATGGGAATACTGTCATGAAATGCATTATCTTGTGCTTTAAGCCAATGCTGTTTTCTGCACATTGAGATACAGGTCTGGAGTATCGTAGACTATGTACTGTCCCTGAGGTTGCTTGCTCTTTGTTGCTAAGTAAGGGTCTTCAACTCCTCATATATCATAAAACTTCTGTATTTACATGTGTACATAGTATGTTATTAAGTACAGATTTCTAATGCATTGTCTAGAACCTCTCTTCACACACACATTCTAGACAGGTATCTTCTCTCTTACTGATGTCAGAGTCATGTTATATCATCATTATCAGCATGCATCTTATTATATCCGAAGAAGATCCATTTGTATAGGAGCATAGACTCATAGAGATGTACAGCACAGACAAAGATCCTTAGGTCCAACTTGTCCATGCTAACAGATATCTTAAATTAATCCAGTCCCATTTGCCAGCAGTTGGCTCATATCCCTCACAATCCTCCCTATTCATATACCTATCCAGATGCCTTTCAAATGTTGTCATTGTAACAGGCTCCACCACTTCCTTTGGCAACTCATTCCATACATGCACCACCCTTTGCGTCAAATAGTTCCTCCTTAGGTCCCTTTCAAATTTTTCCTCTCTCACCTAAATCTATGCCTTCTCGTTCAGGTCTCCCCCCGCCCCAGGGAAAAGACCCTACTTATGCCCCTCATGATTTTATAAACCTCTATAAGGTCATCCCTTAGCCTCCCACGCTCCAAGGAAAACAGCCCCAACCTATTCAGTCTCCCCCTGTAGCTCAAATCCTTCAACCCTTGCAACATTCATGTAAATCTTTTGTGAACCCTTTCAAGTTTCACAATATCCTTCCTATATGAGGGAGACCAGAATTGCACACAATATTCCAAAAGTGGCCTAAACAATTTTCTGTGTAGCTGCAATGTTACCTCCCAAATCCTATATTCAATGCTCTGACCAGTAAAGGAAATCATACCACTCACTTTCCTCACTACCTATCTACCTGTGACTCCACTTTCAAGGAGCTATGAACCTGCACTCCAAGGTTTCTTTGTTCAGCAACATACCCCAGGACCTTACCATTAAGTGTATAAGTCCTGCTTTGATTTGTCTTTCCAAACTGCAGCACCTCTAATTTTTATCTAAATTAAATCCATCTGCCACTCCTCAGCCCATGACCCAAATGATCAAGATCCCATTGTACTGTGAGGTAACCTTCTTTGCTGTCCAACACACCTCCAATTTTGGTGTCATCTACAAACTTCCTAACTATACCTCTTATGTTCACATCAAAATCAATAATATAAATGACAAAAAGCAGTGGAACCAACACCGATCCTTGTGGCATACAACTGGTCACCAGACTCCAGTCTGAAAGGCAACTCTCCACTACCACCTTTGAGCTAGTTCTGTATTAAAATGGTTAGTTCTTCCTGTATTCCATGTGGTCTAGCCTTGCTAACCAGTCTACCATGAGAAACCTTGTTGAATGCCTTACTGAAGTCTATATAGATCTCGCCCACTGCTCTGCCCTCATCAATCCTCTTCATTACTTCTTCTAAAAACTCAATCAAGTTCATGAGACATGATTTCTCATGCATAAAGTCAGGTTGACTATTCTTAATCAGTCTTTCCCTTTCCAATTACATGTACATCCTGTCCCTCAGGATTCCCTCCAACAACTTACCCACCACCAATGTCAAGCTCACTGGTCTATAGTTCCCTGCCTTTTCCTTATCACCTTTCACCACTTTAGCCAACCTCCAGTCTTCCAGCACCATTCCTGTGACTATTGATGATACAAATGTCTCAACAAGGGGGCCAGCAATCATTTTCCTAGCTTCCTACAGAGTTCTAGGGTACACCTGAACAGGTCTTAGATTAGATTAGATTAGATTACTTACAGTGTGGAAACAGGCCCTTCGGCCCAACAGGTCCACACCGACCCGCCGAAGCGCAACCCACCCATATCCCTACATTTACCCCTTACCTAACACTACGGGCAATTTAGTATGGCCAATTCACCTGACCCGCACATCTTTGAACTGTGGGAGGAAACCGGAGCACCCGGAGGAAACCCACGCAGACACGGGGAGAACGTGCAAACTCCACACAGTCAGTCGCCTGAGTTGGGAATTGAACCCGGGTCTCAGGCGCTGTGAAGCATAAGTGCTAACCACTGTGCCACCGTGCCGCCCCAGGTCCTGGGGATTTATCCACCTTTATGCATTTTAAGACATCCAGCACCACCTCCTCTGTAATATGAAGATTTTTCCCACGTTTTATGTCTTCCATGTTCTTCTCCACAGCAAACACTGCTGCAAAATACTCATTTAGTTACTCCCCCATCTTCTATAGTTCCACACAGAGGCTGCCTTGCTGATCTTTGAGGGGTAAAAAATGAGGTCTGCAGATGCTGGAGATCACAGCTGCAAATGTGTTGCTGGTCAAAGCACAGCAGGCCAGGCAGCATCTCAGGAATAGAGAATTCGACGTTTCGAGCATAAGCCCTTCATCAGGAATGCTTTGAGGGGCTCTATTTACCCTTTTATCCTTAATGTATTTATAGAATCCCTTTAGGTTCTCCTTAACCCTATTTGCTAAAGCTATCTCACAACCCCTTTTGTCCTCCTGATTTCCCTCTTAAGTATTTCTCAAACTACAGGGGTCCTTGATTTAACATTTGACTTAAGAAATTTGATATGTAAAAATTTAATTCCATACTGGAGTGTAATTTTAAAGATCCAACATACGAATATTTGTTGTACTTATGAAAGTACAACTTATGTTGTTATTTATGTGTCCTGCATTGGGTTCTGACTTAAGTATAAATTGACTTGTGAATGGACTCAAGCATGGAACCCATTCACAACCTGGTACTGCCTGCACATCAATTACCCAGAGAAAGTTAATTAGGCAAAAGTGAGGACTGCAGATGCTGGAAACCAGACTCAAGATGAGAGTGGTGCTGGAAAAGCACAGCAGGTCAGGCAGCATCCGAGGAGCAGGAAAATCGACGTTTCGGGCAAATGCCCTTCATCAGAAAACCTGATGAAGAGCTTTTGCCTGAAACATCAATTTTCCTGCTCTCGGATGCTGCCTGACCTACTGTGCTTTTTCCAGCACCAATCTAATCTAGACCCAGGGAAAGTTAATGCCATATGCTGTTACATTTATGGCCATCAAGGGTTTCTCAATAACTTTGATGAAAAACATGCTATGAGCATCAACTGATAGCACTATCTGCTTTGGGGAATTTCCATAAATTTGTGTGGCGCTATGCAAATATATTTTTCTTATTAATGTTTACATTTGAAAAGTCTTTGTCTTTACTGAAGGTGTTAATCAATTTGTTTGTAATGAGATTTTATTTAATGAGACTAAAATTGCAAATGGAAATAATTTAAAATGAATATTGTATTTCTACAATATATATTAAAATTGTAATTTTAAAGCTTATTCTGAATCATTGTAATATTCTCACTAATTGATCAGCACCAATATCCTCTTAATCCAGTTTCTTGATAAATAAATCTCGAAGAAGTTCAATAAATATTGTGTGCATTGCAGAGCATAACAGTTTTGCGCTCATAATGCCTGTGATATTTGATGCCTTATCCAGATAAAGTTAAAAATCACACAACACCAGCTCATAGTCCAACAGGTTTAATTGGAAGCACTAGCTTTCGGAGCGCTGCTCCTTCATCAGGTGGTTGTGGAGTACACAATTGTAAGACACAGAATTTACAGCAAAAGGTTACAGCGCATAAATTCTGTATCTTACGATTGTGTACTCCACAACCACCTGATGAAGGAGCAATGCTCCGAAAGCTAGTGCTTCCAATTAAACCTGTTGGACTATAAGCTGGTGTTGTGTGACCTTTAACTTCGTACACCCCAGTCCAACACCGGCACCTCCTAATCTTGTCCAGATAACACTCTCTTAAACTTGCATCATTGTGAAATGAATATTATTTTACCAAACCTTTGTTAAGTTATGCATTGTAATATTTCACATGCTGCTGCAGCTGCTTGTAGTTTCTTCTGCTCAGAGAACTGCTGTCAAAGTATGTCACACTTATCAGCTTTGCACCACTCTCACATATTCACCATAACTCATCAGCTACCAAACTGTGACACCTTGTCATTCAGCTACACTGAGGTTGACCTATACCTTTGCTACCCATTACTTTGCATTTTAAAAGAGATCTCTGTAGCTTTTCAGTTCTGATCAAGTGGCAGTAATACTAACATTTTTTCTAGATATCATTTTTAAAGACACTTTTTGCTCTTGCAAACACTGGTTGATCAGTGTAGGACGTTTTCAGTACACCTCTTGGCATTCACATTTCAAAGGCCTTATTTTCTCCACAGATTTTTAAAGATCCATTTTATTTATTTGTTCAGGGGTATTGCATCATGGGCTAGGCCAGTTTTTATTGCCAATCCCTAATTCACCCGAAGATGATGACGAGCTGCCTTATTGAACACTACAGTTGAAATAAGACTAGAGCGCTGTTAGAAAATGAGTATCCACTTTTCTAAAGCATACAGGAAGGTCAAGAGAATGTAGCATCAAATGAGTTGTTTTCCTTGTGTTAAGCTTGAGGTTTGTTATCATTAGCACATCTTTCATATTCAGAATGTAACTCTAGTTCTATCCTTCTGCTGACTTCAGCATTGTGTACAATCTTTCATTACCATTTGTCCTAAATAGACATAAAGAGAACAAATGCATTAATGGAGGGTTTTTTTTAGGGTTTTTGCATATTCTTCCTTTTCCATGGGATTACTGAATACAAGCACTTGGAACTTAAAATCTTTCAGTTTAATGAGAGTGCAGATGTGTACTTGCAACTATATTTTGGAAACATTGTGCATTTTATTTATATAAATATTCACACCACACAAATGCCAGGCAGTCACAGTATCCTTTAAGGGAGAATCTAACCATTTCCCTAGTATCAGCATCCTGGAGGTTACCATTGACTATAAACTGAACTGGACTAGCCATTAAACACTGTGGTGACAAGAACAGGTCAGAGACTAGCAATACTGTAGCAAGTAACTCACCAAAACTGTATCTCCAAAGCACAAGTCAGGAATGGGCTGGAATGTTCTCCACTTAGCTGGATGACTGTAACTCCAGGAACCCTATTCAAGAAACTTGACACCATTCAGAGCAAAGAAGCTCACTTGTTTGGCACCACAGTCATTCACTCCATCACCAATGTTCAATATCAGCAGTTTGTCATTCTACGAGATGCATTGCACAGATTCACCAAAGATCCTGAGAGAGCACTTTCCAAACCCAGAACTGCCACCATCTAGAAGGAGACGGGCAGCAAATTCATGGGAACGTCACCAATCTCCTTCCGAGTGACATACCATCCTGACTTGGAATATTGGCGTTTTTCTTCAGAGTTGCTGGGTCAATCTCCTGGAGCACCCACCCCCACCATCCACACTGCCCCCGTCCATCACCCAATGGCATTGCGTGTCTCCCAAAGCCGATGAACAATAACATGTGGTTCACCATCACCTTCCAAACAAAATCATCAACAAATGCTGTTCCAGCCAAAAATGGCCAAATTCTATCAATGAATTTATAAAATTATAAAACGCTATTGAAGTTTATGATGGGAAAATACTTTGTAAATATATTAACAAATCTAACATGTTTGCTTTTTAATCAGTGAATGGTTTGTTGCCTTTTGTTTTTTCCCTCATGAACCTTGCGCGTCTGTCCAACGTTAGCTCTTCATTTGCTGCCATCTAGTGGCTGAGTAAAATAAGATCAACACCATAGAACAATTGTTTGTTTTACACAAATAGTTGCTGGGGGGGGGTGGGGGGTACAAGCACGTCCCATCTGCAGCAGAGGTGTCTATTAACATCTCTGAATGAATTGTTTAAGTTTTTGTTTACACATTGATCTATAGGCATATGGGTGAACATAATACTCACATAATGAGAAAGTGCAATAGGTTAATTAAATTTGTATGTATTTCAGGTCTAGTAGAATATATTAATATTAAGTTTTAATAAAATTATAATATATTTTTCAACTTAAAATATTCTTTAAAATATCAAATCCTCTTTGTTTTTCATTTGAAATGCACTCAATACAATGATTATTCCAAATTTTGATTTTTTTTCCCCCTAAAAATTGCGCTTTATTCGTTTCAGTAAAGTAACAGGTGGGCTGCTCAGAACAAAACCAAACATTTTTTAGTGCCGTCAGCTTTGAAAAAAAAGCTGCGCTCTATCATTTGTAAAGTCTTTATATTTTCTTTTATTCTTTCATGGAGCTTCACTGGCTGAGCCAGCATTTATTGCCAATCTTTAATTGTTCTTGAGAAAGTGATAACAAGTCTCTTTCTTGAACAGTGTAGGTATATCCACAGTGCTGTTATGAAAGGATTTCCAGGTTTTTGATCCAGTGGCTGTGAAGGAACATCAATATCATTCAAGTCAAAATGGCATATGTTTGCAGGGGAATTTGCAAGTGGTGAGATTCTCAAGCATCTCTGCCTATGCCCTTCTCGGTAATAGAGGTTGCAATTTTGAATGGTATTGAAGGAACCCTGGTGAATTGTTGCAATGCATCTTAATGATAGTACACACTGCAGCCACTGTATACTAGTAGTGGTGGAAGGGAATATTGAAGATAATGGATGAAATGCCAATTAGGTTGCTTTATCATGAATGGTGTTCAGCTAATTTGTTTTGTCTTGACTTGTGCCTTGAGAATGGTGGAGCGGCTTTGGGGTATCACCCACAGCAGATTTTCTAGCATTTGAGCTGTTTTTCTAGCCACAATATTCATATGTAAAGTCCAGTTGTGTGCAGTGGATACCACAAGATGTTGATGGTGGGGGATTCAATGGCAGCAATGCTATAGAGTATTAAGGGAAGATTGCTGGATTTTCATTTGTTCAAGGTGGTATCAAATTGGCACTTGTCTGGCATTAACATTACTTGCTGGATTTTTCACCTATGACTAGATGTTGTCTAGGTTTTTTTGCATATGGACATGGACTCCTTCAGTACCTGAGGAATTCAGAACGTTACTGAACATCCCAATTCTCATCAGATGATCGGGTGAAGGTCATTGATGAAGCAATTAAAGATGCTTAGGCCTAGGACATTACCCTGAAAGACTACTGCAGATAGTTCTGAAATGTTTGACCGCCACCATCATAACCATCGTCAGTTATGCTAACAGTGACTTAAACCAACGTGGAGTTTCCCATTGATTTGGATTAGTTCCAGCTTTACTCAGTTTTTTTTTGATTCCACGGTAGGTCAAGTACTATCTTAATGCCAAACGCAGTCACTTTCACCTCATCTTGAGTTCAGCTTTTTTTGCCTATTTTGGACCAAAGCTATGATGACATTAGGATCTGAGGGACCTTGACAGAACTCACACTGCGCATCAGTGATGTGGAGGTGCTGGTGTTAGACTGGGGTGGACAAAGTTAAAAATGACACAATACAAGGTTATAGTCCAACGGGTTGTTTGGAAGTACTAGCTTGAAGAAGCAGTGCTCCTGCATCAGGTAACCACCAGGACAGGATTATAAGGCACAGAATTTATAGCAAAATATCACAGTGTTATGCAATTAAAATGGTATATTGAACAAACTTAGATTGCAGTTAAGTCTTTCATCTTTTAAAATTGGTTGCAAGTTTTGGTTCATTAATATGTAAATTCCAGAACTTCTTTTAAGTCACATTCTTGAGATAGCAACAAGAATCAAAAAGGTGACACGCGGTTCAGACAATGGATTAAAAGGTGTGAGGTTAGAGTCTGTCTTTATCCCAATCTTGAGTCAGACTGGTTCTAAAGTAGGAATTTATAACGTGATACGGATTGACTGCCTGTAGTTTGTGTGCTTTTCAAGCAAAAATAGAATGCATCTGCAAATGCAAATTCACCCCATAGACTTATATGTGCCTGTTTGTGCATGTGTGAGTGTGTGAGTGTGTGAGTGTGTGAGTGTGAGTGTGTGAGTGTGTGAGTGTGTGAGTGTGAGTGTGTGAGTGTGAGAGTGTGTGAGAGTGTGTGAGAGTGTGTGAGAGTGTGTGAGAGTGTGTGAGAGTGAGTGTGAGAGTGTGAGAGTGTGTGAGTGTGTGAGAGTGAGTGTGAGAGAGAGAGAATGTACATGTAATAGCACACAAACACACTCTCTCCCTCCCTCACATGCACACACACACACATATTAGTCTATGGGTGAATTTACATTTGCAGAAACATTCTATTTTTGCTCAAAAGCGCACAATCTGCAGGCAGTCAATCCATATAAATTCCTACTTTGGAAAAAGAACCAGTCTGACTCGAGACTGGGATACACAGACTCTAGCCTTACACCTGTAACATTGTCTGAGCTGAGATGTCACCTTTTTAAAATATAACCTTAAGTTATATTGAGAATGTGACTGGAAAGAAGTTCTGGGATTTATAAATTAATGAACCAAAATCTGCAACCATTCTAAAAGCTGACAGACTTAACAGTAATCTAGGTTTGTTCAATGTACCATTTTAATTGCACGATATTGAGATCTTTTGCTATAAATTCTATGTCTTGTGATCCTGCCCCCCTAATTACCTGAAGGAGCAGTATTCTGAAAGCTAGTACTGCCAAATAAACCTGTTGGATTATAATCTGTTGTTGTGTGATGCTGAACTTTGAGCATTAGAGTAGGTTAGCACTGAATAATTGCTCCTTGGTAGCACTATCAATCACTTTGATTGAATGTAGACTAATGGGCTGGTAATTGGTTGAATTAGTGGTGCTGGAAGAGCACAGCAGTTCAGGCAGCATCCAAGGAGCAGCAAAATCGATGTTTCGGACAAAAGCCCTTTATAATCCTGATGAAGGGCTTTTGCCCGAGCCATTGATTTTGCTGCTCCTTGGATGCTGCCAGAACTGCTGTGCTCTTCCAGCACCACTAATCCAAAATCTGGTTTCCAGCATCTGCAGTCATTGTTTTTACCTTGGTAATTGGTTGGGTTGATTTGGCCTATTTTTTGTATGTTGGACAAACCTGGTTAATTTTTCACATTATCAGGTAAATGTCACTGTGCACAAATAGCTTGGCAAGAGGCACAATCAATCCTGGACCATAATTTGGCATTTGGCTGGCTTTTGTTGAGATTGTTGACTATTTGTATCCTGACTAGCTCTCTTGTACTCAACTCTGGTAATGGTTTAACAGTCTTGATGAAATAACATTTAACTTAGTGATTTTTTTCACTCACGTATATTACTAGTTCTGACTTCTAATAGTAAAACAAAACTTAATGAAGAGTAGTTTGTGTGCTGTGTGAGATAAGTTTTATAGTAGACTACTTGTTATGCCTTCAAAATGCGTGTTACTCCACTTGAAGCTTGCTATACAGCTGTGTGAGATTTGCTCGATGATTTTCATTTCCACCTCAACTTGTCCATGTGGCTGGGGATAGTATGGCAATGATATGCTGCATTGAATTTCCCAACCTTTCTTGAAGTAACTGAATTCTTCACTCATGAACCTGGGGCAATTGTCACTCCTGACAATGTTGGGAATGCCATAAAAGCTGAACTCTGCTTAAAGGCATTCGACAATCACAGCATGCTCAAGTACTTTAAGATGATATTCTCCTGCAAGACATCCTAGCACTGTGTACACATCTTTATACTCATCTAGGATATATTCCATGGTCAATAATTAATGTGCAGTGATGCATTGCAAGTTTCTTTGCACATTCTCCCAGTGTCTGTCTGGGTTTCTTCCGGGTGCTCCGGTTTCCTCCCACAAATCCAAAAATGTGCAGGCCAGGTGAATTGGCCATGCTAAATTGCCCACAGTGTTAGATGCATTAGTCAGAGGGAAATGGATCTGTGTGGGTTACTCTTCGGAGGGTCGGGTGGACTGGTTTAGCTGAAGGGCCTGTTTCCATACTGTAGGGGAATCTAAACTCTAAACTCTTTTGGCAAGTTGAGGTTACCAGTCTGGGATTTAGACTTGCTCCAGCTGAGGTGGGTGGCATTTGCTTGCTTCTTATACTGTGGGACTCCAAATCCTCATTCATGTGTTTCAATAGGCTTGCAGATGCATAAGTATAGTACCACCATATGGCCTTAAACTTACTTTTGAGGGCTTCCATTTCTTTTTGGATTGCCTTTTTATGCAGGTCTGTGAATGTCAGGAGGTTGCTTGATGCACCAGTATCTATCTGACATTTTATGTTGACCTGATGGTCTCCTTTTGTGGACTTCCTGACAACAGCCATAAACTAGGTCTCACCTATCACTTGACTAAACCAATTTGTTATATGCTATATAGTGATTTGCTAGAATTTTCATCTGTTATCTTTCGAGTAGCTAGCTGTACTCCCTTGTTGCCAGACACTTGTTTGCAAAATGATTCAGCTTTCCCTATTTTAGACATGCCTTCTCCTCTGTTGCATGATATCTTCCATAATATTTCCACTCTGTATTTGTGAGAGACATTGTTTGTAAGGTATGATGCTGAAATTACTACCATGTCAGGCTGCTGCTTGTCTAGTCTATGGGACAGCTCTCCCAGTTTTGGCACATCCTCAGAATTAGAAAGGAGGTTTCACAAGCTCAACAGAGCTGGGTGTGTCATTGTCATTTCTGATATCTAGGTCAATGTATGGCCGATTCATTCTTTTTAGAAACTTTGTTCCAGTGGTTTAATAACTGAATAGTTTGTGCAATTTCAGGAGGCATTTAAGAATCAACCATATTGTATTTGGGTGTACTGCAGGGCAAAAAACAAAGGCTATGGCATCATCCTTTTACAAATTGTGAGCTGTTTACTTAAAAATATATCTTTCCCATCTTTAATGTTTCTAGTAGTTTAGGCCCTAAGTAAGCAATCACAAATGACTTATTGGGATACTAAGGTAATGCTTCAAGCAGAAGTTCCTTCTTTAGTTATTATAGTGATAGTGTTAATGAAGTTAAAGTATGTTAAGCATCTCAATGTAATAGCAAAGCCAACGTTATTGTTTACTAAAGATGACTGGAAGTCTTGTGACTTCTGGGAAGAATTTGCCAATGCCACTAAAAACTGTAGCTATGAATTCTCTTATTTTCAGGTGACTTGTTAGATCTTTCCAAGAGTAATTTTCCCTAATCTCAATGTTTCCACTTTTTCTTCTTGAAATGCTGATTCTTGGTGAAATGCATTTCTGAGGAGACCAACAGATCTCTGATAACTTGTCAAGTTGGTCTTTGTTCATCCCTGAATTTTAGAATTACAATTAGATTTTAATGTCAGGTGTACTCAAGAATAGGAATACAGGAGTACTGTGAAAAATGTACAAAGTCACCATTCTATGGCACCACCTTAAATACAAAATACAAAATCAGAATTTAAATAAAAGCATAGGATAAATAGACAAAGTCTTTTCCATTGTGTTGGGGAGTCCAGAACTAGAGGGCATAGGTTTAGGGTGAGAGAGGAAAGATATAAAAGAGACCTTAGGGGCAACCTTTTCACACAGAGGGTAATACGTGTATGGAATGAGCTGCCAGAGGATGTGGTGGAGGCTGGTACAATTGCAACATTTAAAAGGCATTTGGATGGGTATATGAATAGGAAGAGTTTGGAGGGATATGGGCAGGGTGCTGGCAGGCGAGACTAGATTGGGTTGGGATATCTGTTCGGCATGGACAGGTTGGACCGAAGGGTCTGTTTCCATGTTTTACATCTCTATGACTCTAAAAGAAGAAATCAAAGAAACAGAACAAAAAGAAGTCCACATCTTAAAGTCCTTATCCAAAGAAAAGGAAAAAAGTCAGATTTTAAAATCTTATTTCCCAAGCCTAGCCCTGGTCTAGATTTGATCAACCTCCTCCTGGAACATGCTCCACCAATCACCTTTGCTACCATTGATTTAGACTGTTATGTATAGTAGGTTTACAACCAAAGTTAATGTTTGCCGACACTTATTTCTTACAGACATCACTAAATAATAGTGTGAAATGGGAACTCTTAATGTCTTTTTTTGTTCTCGAATCCAGGTGGGGTGAAACCCACTTCACTATTCATTTGGTTCACATTTTCTCTACAACCCATTCATAGATTGGTGGGACTTGAACACTCTTGGCTCAAAAGTCTACTCTTTTTTAAAGAACTATTAGTTTAGCAAATTTTGAGAAGATTTGTACCTCAGGTTGAGGTTTTGGATGTCGGTTTGCTCGCCGAGCTGCAAGTTTCATTTCCAGATGTTTCGTTACCCTACTAGGTAACATCTTCAGTGGGTCTCAGGCAGAGCTGAAAATTCCTGCTTTCTATTTATATGTTTGGGTTTCTTTGGGTTGGTGATGTTATTTCCTGCAATGAAGTCACTTCCTGTTCCTTTTCTCAGGGGGTGGTAGATGGGGTCTAACTCGATGTGTTTTTTGATAGAGTTCCAGTTGGAATGCCATGCTTCTAGGAATTGTTGTGCGTGTCTGTCCGGCTTATCCGAGGATGGATGTATTGTCCCAGTCGAAGTGGTGTCCTTCCTCATCCATATGCGAGGATACTAGTGAGAGAGGGTCATTTCTTTTTGTGGCTAGTTTTCTGCCTGTTTTTCCAATGTTACAGTCCTTGCATGGTATTTTGTAAATGATGTTAATTTTGCTCATTGTCTGTATAGGGTCTTTCAAGTTCATTAGCTGCTGTTTTAATGTGTTGGTGGGTTTGTGGGCTACCATGATGCCAAGGGGTTGGAGTAATATTGCAGTCATTTTCAAGATGTCTTTGATGTAGGGAAGAGTGGCTAGGGTTTCTGTACGTTTTTTGTCTGCTTCTTTGGGTTTGTTGCTGAGAAATTGGTGGACTGTGTTCATTGGGTACCCATTCTTTTTGAATACATGGTATAGGTGATTTTCCTCTGCGCTGCAGTGTGTATTGGCTTGTTGAAATAATGTTCTGATGCAGCTTCGTTTGTGGGCATTGGGATGGTTGCTTCTGTTGTTCAATATTTGGTCTATGTGTTGTTTTCATGTAGATGCTGGTTTGAAGTTCCCCATTGGCTGTTCGCTCTCCTATGACATCTAGGAATGGCAGTTTGTTGGTGTTTTCCCTTCTCTTTAGTGAATTCTATGTAAGGGTATAATTGATGGTCTTGAAGGTTTCCTCTAACTTGTTTCGTTTAGTGATGACAAAGGTGTCATCCACAGAACGGACCCAGAGTTTGGGTTGGATAGTTGGCAGAGCTGTTTGCTCAAGTCTCTGCACTACTGCCTCTGCTAAGAACCTTGATATCGGAGATCCCATGGGTGTTCCATTGATTTGTCTGTAAGTTTTGTTGTTAAAGCGGAAGTGGGTGGTAAGGCATAGGCCCACTAGCTTGATGATATTATCCTTGTTGATGAAGTTAGTGGTGTTTGGTGTAAGTGTCTTTGGGTCTTCTAATAGTGTAGTCAGTGTTTCCTTGGTCAGGTTAATGTTGATTGAAGTAAACAGGGCTGTTACATCAAAGGAGATCATTATTTCATCCTCTTCTATCTTAGTGTCTTTGATGGTCTTCAAGAATTCTTGGGTGGAGTGGATGGAGTGGCATGAGCCTTCTACTAAGTGTTTTAGTCTTTCGTTGGCCAATCTATAAGTTGGTGTTCCAGGTAGCGAGACTATGGGTCTGAAGGGGACTCCTGGTTTGTGAATTTTGGGTAATCTGTTGAAGCGTGGTGTGTTGGATCCATCTGGTTTCATTTTTTGGAAGTTGGTCTTATTTATTTGTTCAGATTTCTGAAGTTTTTTGAGTAGGTTTGCGATTCGGTTCTCTAGTTGTGGGGTCGAGTCAATCGCCACTTGTTGGTAAGTGTTGGTATCTATAAGTAATGTGTTTGGTTTTTCAATGTAGTCTCTTCGATTTAGAATGACTGTCAAGCGTCCTTTGTCTGCAGGTAGAATAACAATGTTTTTAAATCTTTTTTTTAAGTCTTTCCAGTGCTTTCCTTTCTTGTGTATGGAGTGTGTTTCCTTCCTTTTTTCTGCTTAATGTTGGTGCGACTACCTGTCTGATGGTTTGTTGGGTTTCTTCTGTGAGTTGGTTGTCTTTTAGTGTTGTTTCTCATGTTGCTAAGAAATATTTCTTGGCCGCATCCTGGCAGTTGTAATTTTATCCTCTTACTAAGACAACTTTTTCAGTGTCTGTTAAGGGTCAGTCAGATAAGTTTTTTATTCATGCTTCTGTGTTGTCATTGTTGTTACTTTGTGTAAGTTTGTCTCGTTTTTTTCTACAGGTCCATTTTTTTCATTTTCTGTGTTTTGTCGCTGTCTAATATCTATGGCTTGTTGTACTGTATCTGTCCATTCACGGTCTGTTACATGACTGAGTAAAGATTTTTGAGATTAGTTTAGTTAATTGATTCAACACTAATTAAGAGCCTAAGCTAAATTATGCAACTGAATATCATATGAGCTAATCACTTAAAATATTTCAGAAAATATTTCAGTTTAGATTAGATTAGACTTACAGTGTGGAAACAGGCCCTTCGGCCCAACAAGTCCACACCGACCCGCCGAAGCGCAACCCACCCATACCTCTACATTTATCCCTTACCTAACACTACGGGCAATTTAGCTTGGCCAATTCACCTGACCCGCACATCTTTGGACTGTGGGAGGAAACCGGAGCACCCGGAGGAAACCCACGCAGACACGGGGAGAACGTGCAAACTCCACACAGTCAGTCGCCTGAGTCGGGAATTGAACCCGGGTCTACAGGCGCTGTGAGGCAGCAGTGCTAACCACTGTGCCACCGTGCCGCCCACTAAGTTATCCTTATATATGATGAAAGCTGTTCTAAACAGATCATTCGCAGACTTTTGTCATAAAACAATATTGTTTGGGTGTAAATGTACTATCAAGCTAATTCTAGGATAGAGATAGCGCAATCAAATATGTACTCTGCAAGTTATAAATAATATTGTAGGTGGACTAGTTTCAGTTTAGCAATGCTTTCATGTGGGCAAATTGATGTATAGGTCTCCCCCAGAGCCCAGTGGAACAAAAACAAAAACATAAAAGAATGAACTGTTTGTGAATACAGCTATACTTTGAAACTGCCTTGACCAATATACTTAATGACTTATTCAGTATAGTTCCATCGCGACTACTTCTGTCCGTCATTTCTCATGGCATTTTTAAAATTAAGCTGTGAATTTTTATAATATATTTTTTTTGCTAAAAAGTAACTTTTGGATTATAAAGTGCAAGTCAGTTGAACTCAAAGAATGCCCAACAGTGAAAAAAAAATGATAATACCTACAAACGAATACCTAAAAAGATTTGTGAGAAAAAAGTAACAAAGCATGCTTATGTGTAACATCAATTTGCCACAAAGGAAAAGAATACAGAGAACCACAATTGAATCAATTCAAAAGCAGGTCCAAAAATGCCATGTTCTAATCTGAATAGATAAAATCTGCATCATTTCATTTGTAGAATCTTCAACCTTGAATAGAAACTGTTGTTTGTAAAGCATATTTATCTCTTGGATCATCTGATTGTTGTGTGGATTTTATAGAGTCATAGAATCACACAGCATGGAAACAAACTCTTCAGTCTAATTTGTCTGCTCCGACCAGACATCCCAATCTGACCTAGCCCCATTTGTCAGCATTTGGCCCATATCCCTCTAAACCCTGTCTAATCATATACACATCCAGATGCCTTTTAAATGTTGTAATTGTAGCTGCTTCTTCCACTTCCTCCGACAGCTTGTTCCATACACTCACCACCCTTAGTCTGAAAGTTATCCTTCAGGTTTTTAAAAAAATCTTTCCCCTTTCACCTTTGGACAGGGGAATCAAGGAAAAAGACTTTGGTTATTCACCCTATCCATGTTCACCATGATTTTATAAACCTCTAGAAGGTCACTCCCCAGCTCCAATGCTCCAGGGGAGAAAGCTGCAGCCTATTCAGCAATCCTCCAGTCCTGGCAACATCCCTATAAAGCTTTTCTGCACCTTCTCATATTTAACAACATACTTCCTATAGAAGGCTAACCAGACTTGATCAGAGTATTCCAAAAGTGACCTTAACAATGGTCTGTTCACCTGCAACATAATGCCCTGACTCTTGTACTCAATGCTCTAACCAATGAAGGCAATTATGGCAAATGCTTTTTCACTACTCTGTCTACCTGTGACTCCACTTTCGAGGAATTATGAACCTGTACTCCAAGGTCTCTTTGTTCAACAACACTTCCAGGGCCTTACCATTAACTGTATAAGTCCTGCCCTGATTTGCCTTGCCAAAATGCAGCATATTTATCAAAATTAAACTTCATCTGTCACATTGTCCCATCTGATCGAGCCCCCACTGTGCTCTGAGATCATCTTCACTGTCCACTACATCACCTATTAAGGCATCATCTGCAAACTTAATAACCATATGTCCCATATTCATATCCAAATCATTTATATAAATGACGAAATGCAGTTGGCCCAGCACTGATCCTTGTGGCATACTGCTGGTCACAGGCCTCCAGTCCAAAAAACAATTGTCCAGGCTTTTATAGGAAAGGTGTTAACAGAAAAAACCTTTCCTGCAGGGACAGGGACAAAATCAGGTGAAACACAGAGCAAAGGCCACTCTGCTCTTTCAAAACATAAAACAAAGTTACCTTGATTTTGTTAAATAATAATAAAGGCCCCATTATCTGGAGATAAACAAAAATAAATAAACAAACAAAGGGCTCTCCCTTGACTCTGTCCCCACCAACCTCTTTTTGGCAGGGACCATGAGGGGTCAAAGTAAAAATAAACTCAAGCAAAATCAAATAAAACAAACAACTAAACAAACAAACAACAATATAAATAAATCTCCTCTACTCCATCCCCATCGAACACTCCTGGGACAGGGACAAAAAATGGTTGAAAATTCAGAGGAAGTTCCACTGCTCAGTTCAACTAAAAATAAAATTCCTCTCTCACCGATCCCCATGAAGTGTATCTGAGACAGGGACAGTATGGGGCTAAAATAAAAGCATCCTTTGCTCTTCCAAGGTGTCCAAAATCAGAACAAAGGGAAGACGGTCTCCAGAGGCCGTAGAACATGCATGTGGTCTGGCACCCAGTAAGCTTGCTCAGTTGCATGTTGCATGGCATTGCCACATACAGCATTCCACTTTGATGTAAGAGGGGAGCACACCTTTACAGAGGGCTCTTCATTGGGGATCTCCAAAACTGTATTGCAAAACATCACACCAAAGCATGTCCAGACGGATGAAGACACAGCAGTGGAGAGTGTGCAGACCAACTCATACAAATAAATCCTCCTTGCCATTGTAAAGGGCACCAGGAGGATATCCCGAGACATCTCAGATTGTGAGGTACCAAGTCACAGGGGAGGATCCATGGCACGGGGCCAATGTTGAGTTTTGGATGGACAGGGGTCAGTTCATCTGGAAGCCCACTGCACACCTGAGCCGCCTCAACTGCACATGAGGTTTCGGGGCTTAGTGCCTTGTCAGTCAGGCTGTGGATGGCTCAGGTCACAAACTGGAGGTGGACCAACACTCTTGCAGTTGAATGTGCTGTTGTTGTCCAAAATACTCCTCTGCCATGCACTCTGGTCAGCCTGCATCCCAAACTTTTCCTCTTTCAGCCATCGAAAATTGTGCTCGAGGAGGGACCTGTTCCTGAGCAGTGGCTCCCATAGGAGGGGAGCTCAGTCATGAGCTGACCATGTCCCAGACAGTTCCAGATAGAAGACAAGCAATTCCTGGAAGATGACCCAAGGCTGGGACCACTCAGTAAACAAGAGCTTCATGTCTTAACAGAGGCTGCACTCCTGAAGGAAGAAATATGTCATCAGGGCACACCACCTTGTAGGAGGCTTGGAGTAAAGGTATCACTTCAGGGTTTGAAGGCGGAAAGTTGCTACCTCGGTGGAAAGGCACACCAGCCTCAAGTGATCCAGTGCTGCCTCTTGTTGAGCTTTTCTGAGACAAGATGTTTCTAGATGTTGGTGACAAAGCTGGGGGAGAAACCAAAGTGATCACAACATGAAGGCCACCAGTTGGTTCATGACCAGGACTTGTGCCCTGTAGGACAACACTTGGCACAGTCCTGTCTAATGTGCCAGATGAATAGTCACCTTGGTTTCTAACTTGTGCCAATTCTCTGGCTAGGATTTCTCAGCAGGACAAAGATCGACTCTTAAGCAGAGGAGGTGAACCACCAGAACTCATCCAGCGAGGGGTCCATCTGCCAAAAACCAACCAGAAGCCCTGAACACTTGCTACAGTTGACCCTTGAGAAAGGCGGTACGGAGTAGACCCTCTGCCATTTGCCCATGCTCTACAGGTCAGCTGAGGCTGAGCATGAGGAGCACATCATTGGCACTTGCCAAAAGAATAATCTCTAGTCTTGGCCCGTGCAGAGCCAAACCTGATAGCCGCACCCAACAGGCTCAGGAATGGCTCAATATAGAAAGAGTAAAGCTGACCAGATAGGGAGCAGCACTGACACATTCCTCTCCCAAAGTGTAGGGGCACATGAGGGACCCATTAACCTTAATCGGCACTCCATGGCAGTGTATACAGGTTGGATCTGAGCAATAAAGTGTGTCCTGAACCTCAAAAGCTCACAGTCTAGAGAAGATAATTGTGATCCACTTTGTCAAATGTCTTTTCCTGATCAAGGGAGAGAAAGGCACTCAACAGGCCAGTCCTCCAGGTATAATAGATCACATCCCAGACCAAGTGGATGCCGCTGTGAATGCTCTGACTTGGGACAGTGTAGGATGGTCTGGGTGGATCACGTAGTCCAACACCATGGTAAGGTGAATCGAAAACGCACTGGCAAAGATTTTATACCTGGCTGAGTAAGGAGATGTGCACCAATTCTTTAACAAATGAAGATCCCCCATTTTAGGCAACAAAGTCATGATGGCCCTGTGCCTGCCACCCCACCAAGACAGCCCAGAACACCCTGAAGAACTCCACAGTCAGCCCGTCCAGGCGCTGGGGGCTTGCTCCTGAAAAGATGGTTCAGAGCACCAATCAGCTCCTCCAAGCTCAGAGGGATGTCATGCCTCTTGGTACCCTCAGGGTTGAACTGTGACAGGTCCTTCTACACAACTTTGCAAGCTTTCTCACTGGACAGATCTGGAGAGAGGGGAGTCCCATAGGTCTTGATGCCCTCTGGGTCCGAGACGAATGATCTGTTGTCAGCTCGCAACACAAGGAGCAGCTGGTAGACCCATTGCCTTTTTGCCCAGTGAGTAGAAGGGGGAGCCATAATGGAGATCCTGAAAGAACTGGACCTGCGAGGTCACATTCGCACCCCGGGACCCAATGAGATACAAATATCGGAGCGCAGCTACCCTCTCTTCATATGCCTCCCGCAGGGCCAGTCCACATCGGGCTAACCAAGGTGTGACTCCAGGTGGAGCACCTTCTTCAACCCTCTATCCTGGATTTCAGCCTCTTCATTGACACCCACGCTGACAGAAGACACTTGTGAGTGACCTCGATCTCTGAGGCAAGACGACTTTGAAGGTGTCAGGAATTCAGCAGGAACAGTTTATTCAAGCAGTAATCAATTACAGCAAGGAGAGGAACTCAAGATCATCATGCAGGACGATCCAACTTACTCTGTCAAACTTCCACACAATACTATTTTTATACTTTCTTACATCAAATTATGTAAATCTACAAATTAACTCTTAACGTGCAGTTGATTGTATCGAGTCCATAAGTCAATCAACTGGGTGATGATTACATCAAATCTGTAAATCAATTGACTAGACAGGTCTATAAATTAACTATATCAAATTTATAACTCAAGTAACTAAGCACTTCAATTACATCAGATTGTTGTGTATTATGCATCTACAATTCGAACACCTAGTGCCCGTTCGCTTACATGGTCACTTGCTTATTTTGTAACCTTTGCCTCTGAATACTCTGATCTGCTAAGGTTCTGCCCTGCTTACTCATATTGGTTAGCAATTAACAAGGCCTCTGTGGTTTAGGTGGTGTGTTTTTAATCACAGAGAGGTGGTAGGCATCACAGAGATGTGGTTACAGGGGGGTCAGGACCAGCAGTTAAACATCCAAGGATTTTCAGCTTATCAAAAAGACAGGGAGATGGGGAGAGGGGGTGGGGTTGCCTTGTTAGTTAAGATCAAAATTAAATCCACGGCACTGAATGACAGTGTCGGATGATGTGGAATCGATGTGGGTGGAATTGAGGAACCACAAAGGCAAAAAAACCATAATGGGAGTTATGTACAGACCTCCTAACAGTGGTCAGGACCAGGGGCGCAACATGTACCAGGAAGTAGAGAAGGCATGTTAGAAAGGCAAGGTCACAGTGATCATGGAAGACTTCAATATGCAGGTGAACTAGGTAAATAATGTTGCCAGTGGATCCAAAGAAAGGGAATTCATGGAATGCTTACAGGATGGCTTTTTGGAACAGCTGGTCATGGAGCCCACAAGGGAGCAGGCTACTCTGGACCTAGTGCTATGTAATGAACCAGACTTTATAAAAAATCTTAAAGTAAGGGAACATTTAGGAAGCAGCGATCATAATATGGTAGAGTTCAGTCTGCAGTTTGAAAGAGAGAAGGCAAAATTGGATATAATGATGTTACAGTTAAATAAAGGTAATTATGAGGGCATGAGAGAGGAACTGACGAAAATAGACTGGAAGCAGAGCCTAACGGGGAAGACAGTAGAGCAAAAATGGCAGGAGTTTGTAGGTACAATTGAGGGCACTGTATAGAGGTTCATCCTCAAGAAAAGAAAGATTATCCAGGGAGGGATTAGACAGCCATGGCTGACAAAGGAAGTCAGGAAATATATTAAAGAAATATATTAAAGAGATCCTATAAAGTGGCCAAGAACACTGGGAAATCAGAAGATTGGAAAGGCTACAAAAACAAACAGAGGATAACAAAGAAAGAAATAAGGAAGGAGAGGATCAAATATGAAGGTAGGCTAGTCAGTAATATTAGAAATGAAGTAAAAGTTTCCTTCAATACATAAGAAACAAATGACAGGCAAAAGTAGACATTGGGCCAATTCAAACTGATGCTGGAAGCCTAGTGATGGGAGATAAGGAAATAGCAGGAGAACCCAACAAGTACTTTGCGTCAGTCTTCACATTGGAAGACATGAGTAATATCCCAACAATTAAAGGGAGTCAAGGGGCTGAGTGGAGTATGGTTGCCATTACAAAAGTGAAAGTGCTAGAAAAGCTAAAAAGGTCTTAAAATTGATAAATCTCCTGGCCCCGATGGGCTACATCCTAGAGTTCTGAGGGAGGTGACTGAGGAAAAAGTGGAGACGTTGGTTGAGATCTTTCAAAAGTCACTGGAGTCAGGGAAAGCCCTGGCTGATTGGAAGATCACTGTTGTAACCCCCTTGTTCAAGAAAGGATCAAGACAAAAGATGGAAAATTATAGGCCAATTAGCCTGACCTCGGTTGTTGGTAAAATTCTGGAATCCATCATTAAGGATGAGGTTTCTAAATTCTTGGAAGAGCAGAGTCGGATTAGAACAAGTCAACATGGATTTAGTAAGGGGAGGTCATACCTGACAAACCTGTTGGAATTCTTTGAAGAGGTGACAAGTAGGTTAGACCAGGGAAACCCAGTGGATGTGGTCTATCTAGACTTCCAAAAAGCCTTTGATAAGGTGCCACACGGGAGGCTGCTGAGCAAGGTGAGGGCCCATGGTGTTCGAGGTGAGCTACTGGTATGGATTGAGGATTGGCTGTCTGACAGAAGGCAGAGAGTTGGGATAAAAGATTCTTTTTCGGAATGGCAACTGGTGACAAGCGGTGTCCCGCAGGGTTCAGTGCTGGGGCCGCAGCTGTTCACATTATATATTAATGATCTGGATGAAGGGACCGGGGGCATTCTAGCGAAGTTTGCCGATGATACGAAGTTAGGTGGACAGGCAAGTGGTACTGAGGAAGTGGGGAGGCTGCAGAATGATCTAGACAGTTTGGGAGAGTGGTCCAGGAAATGGCTGATGGAATTCAAATGTGAGCAAATGTGAGGTCTTGCACTTTGGAAAAAAGAATACAAGCATGGACTACTTTCTAAACGGTGAGAAAATTTGTAAAGCCAAAATACAAAGAGATCTGGGAGTGCTAGTCGAGGATTCTCTAAAGGTAAACATGCATGTTGAGTCCATGATTAAGAAAGCGAATGCAATTAGATTAGATTACTTACAGATTAGATTACTTACAGTGTGGAAACAGCCCTTCAGCCCAACAAGTCCACACCAGCCCGCCGAAGCGCAACCCACCCACACCCCTACATTTACCCCTTACTTAACACTACAGACAATTTAGCATGGCCAATTCACCTGACCCGCACATCTTTGGAGTGTGTGAGGAAACTGGAGCACCCGGAGGAAACCCACGCAGACACGGGGAGAATGTGCAAACTCCACACAGTCAGTCGCTTGAGGTGGGAATTGAACCCAGGTCGCTGGCGCTGTGAGGCAGCAGTGCTAACCACTGTGTCACCGTGCCGCCCTTGTTGTCATTCATCTCAAGAGGGTTGGAATATAAAAGCACCGTTGTGCTACTGAGAATTTATAAAGCTCTGGTTAGGCCCCAATTCGAGTACTGTGTCTAGTTTTGGTCCCCACATCTCAGGAAGGACATACTGGCACTAGAGCGTGTCCAGCGGAGATTCACACGGATGATCCCTGGAATGGTAGGTTTAACATATGAGGAACGGTTGAGGATCCTGGGATTGTATTCATTGGAGTTTAGAAGATTAAGGGGAGATCTAATAGAAACTTACAAGATAATACATGGCTTGGAAAGAGTGGATGCTAGGAAATTGTTTCCGTTAGGCGAGGAGACTAGGACCCGTGGATACAGCCTTAGAATCAGAGGGGGTAAATTCAGAACTGAAGTGTGGAAACATTTTTTCAGCCAGGAGAGTGGTGGGCCTGTAGAATTCATTGCCGCAGAGTGCAGTGGAGGCAGGGACGCTAAATGTCTTCAATGCAGAGATTGATAAATTCTTGATGTCACAAGGAATTAAGGGCTACGGGGAGAATGCGGGCAAGTGGAGTTGAAATGCCCATCAGCCATGATTGAATGGCGGAGTGGACTCAATGGGCCGAATGGCCTTACTTCCACTCCTATGTCTTATGGTCTAATCATGCAGAGAGTCAATCGTCATAAAACATCTTATTCTATTGTTTTGAGCGATATTGTGTAATAAGTTTCTTTAATTTGGTATTAAGGTCCTTTTTTTTAAACCAATCCACTCACAAGTGCTCTATTTTACTACTATTGCATTTCATTCACTCATAAAACCGTGGTCTCTTCACTCCCCAGTGCACTAGGTCACCCAAAACTATGAAAAGATAATAATACTCATCCCCTCTCAGAACCATCTACCATGACTTGAATAGCTTGTAGGACAACAAACAAGTTTTCTCCATCAGCACATACCTGTTAGATATATATTAATTAGGGCCTCCATCCGCTTTAAGAAAGTTACCATCAAAATAGTGCTTCTGTGAAACTGAATGAACGAATCAGTAAACTAGCAATAGTGAGTGAAATCTCAAGATCCAGCTGAGGTAGTCAGTTTCCACTCACTCTGCTTTTATTAAGCACGTATATAATTTCTGATTTGTTTACATCATATGATATTGTGATGATGTTCTTTCTAACTAAAAGGAGAGGCTGAATAGGTTGGGTCTGTTTTCCCCTGGAGCATCGAAGACTGAGGATGACCTCGTAGAGGTTTATAAAATCATGAAGGGGTGGGGGAATCCAGAACTGGAAGGCGTAGGTTTAGGGTGAGAGAGGAAAGATATAAAAGGGACCCAAGGAGCAAGGCTTTCACGCAGAGGGTAGTGCATGTATGGAATGAGCTGCTAGAGCAAGTGGTGGAGGCTGGTACAACTGCAGCATTTAAAAGTCATTTGGATGGGTATATGAATAGGAAGGGTTTAGAGGGTGATGGGCCAAGTGCTGGCAAATGGGACTAGATTAGATTAGGATATCTGGTTGGCATTGACAAGTTGGACAGAAAGGCCTGTTTCCATGCTGTACTTCTCTATGACTCTCGTATTCTCTACTGTAGAAGGATCCACACCTCTCATTCCCTTACTAAACTTATATCCCACCATAGCCTCAAGGAGGGAGAACCACCCCCACCTCCCCTCACTTTCCTTTTCCAGCTGGTCCACAAGTAACAAAATGAAGACCTGAACTGCTCATCCTCCAGCAGCAGGTTGAAACTAAGAAGAATAGACACTTACTTGAAGAAGCACATCTCTTTAAGTCCCATTCAAGGCACGTGTGCATTCACGAAGTGAAGCACTGTGCCTCTGAAACGGACTGTGAGTTCTGTTATGAAGGTGTAGGTGTGTATTGTACCTTTCAGAGAGAGAGAGAGAGAGAGAGGAAGCAACAAAGACTGACTGAAAGCACAGAGTGTGCTGAACAATTTAAAAATGTAACATTTGGTTGAAACAAATAGCTGGAACTGTGTTGCCATAGTACAAAAACAAATTCAGCCATTTTAAATTATGCCCCAGATACCAAATTTGAATTTTACTGTTTCAGAAGACATCAAACCAATGAAATGATCCAACGTTTTGTAGTAGAAAATCAGACATTTTGAATAGTTAGGGGGAGAACAGCAAAAAATACCCACAAGTAAAGACTGCCAGCAGAATAGCTCTCTGAAAGATACCTGTCTACAAGAAGTGTGTGCAGCAGAAGACCAAAGCCAACTTAGAGAAATCTATAGGGAAAGTTCGACATCTGAAGATGACAACCAGGTTTGAAATTGATTTGTCATAAATCCAAGAGGGAATTTATCGGACCAGTATTGTAGAGTGGGAGGTAAAAGATAGGTTTAAGAGAAAGGAGTTGTAAATAGTTGTGGTTTTAATGTTCTCTGTTGGACTTAAAGAATAAAATTGTTAAATTTTACTTTAAATAGTGACCTCTGGGATAGTTCTTTACCTCTCAAAATTTAACAGACTATGGCATGAGGTGAGTTTCTCTGGGTGTTGGGTTTAAATTAGCAGAGGGGTTTATCCCATGTCGTAACAGTTAGAGCAGATGGCCTGGCACATGCTGCTTGACCCTCAAGATCTCTGGCTGACAAACAGGGGCCAATAAGATAGCTACTCTGCCAGAATTGGAGGCCATGAAGACCTTTCCACGCAAATCAAGGAGCTGTGCAGCTTCATCTCCTGAAACAGAATGGATACCTTGCAGGAGGCTCACCACATACTTGCGTTCCCTGAGGAGCAAGAGGATACGAAATCTGCACTGGCCTTCCTGGTACTGCTGACATTGAGGCTAGCTACGGGTGTTTTCATGTTGCAGTATATGTTACCACCATCAATTACAAGAATAAAACCCAACTTACTGAGCATCCACTTCCTGAGTATGCTGCAAAGGAATCCCTGGCACCACTGCTTCATGTACTTGTCCATTCCCCCAGCGGCCAATAGCTACCAGACATGGCCAGAAGTGGCAGAGAAGTCCACCAGTCCATAGCCAAACTGGACTCTGACTCAATGCCCAAGTACTGCTTGCATGGAGTTCCCTGAAATGAATGAGGGGGGCCTCGCCCACAAGCACCACGTCTCTCTCTGCCCCGTCTAACTTGGCAATGCTCCTGACCGACTCTCAGTCCTCCTCAAGGATGTTGCTTCCGACCCCTCACCTTTCTCCTGCAGCAAGTGCAGGAGATGGTCCAGGGTCACCAGTTAGACACACCCCTGCCTCAACCCAAACCCAGGCATGACAGCAGGAGGATCCTTTGGTGAATGTGACATTTGAGCCTGAGTTGTATTGTTCAATAATTAAAGGGTGACGAGGTACCAGGAGCAAGTGGAGGGAGGATGCAACCACTCCTGTGGAGAAATGATTGAGCCCCACCCCAGATGTTGTTATAGAGGATCCCACAGTCATCATTGCAACCCCCCACCCCAACCAAACACCAGGACCAACACCTCCACCACATAAATAGTAGGAAAAGGAAAATGAGAAAGTCCCATCAGGCCTCACCTGTCAGGCCAGTAGCTACAGGCTGCCATGTCCCAACATGCCGTCTAACCAACAGGTACAAAACAATAATTCCCCAATGTTTAGAGGCAATAATCACAGGCAGTAAGTAGGCCACAGTCACAAAGTAATAATTAAGATGGCCCTGACTCCAAACAATTCCAGGGCATCAGACTACAAAATACAGTCACTCACTAAGTGTTCAGGCTCCGAGCAATGAATGTACAAGCTAAATCCCCTGTCTGAATAAATCCAGGCTCCTATGTTTCTCAGGGCAGCAGCAAGTCCCAAGCCTGAGTCCTTTTAGGCAGAGTACAGCGTCCCAGGCCCCACTCAATGACAGCAGCTTCTCCATAGCACAGTATGTATTATTACATCAGTCTTCAATTCACCAAGGAGAAAGGCAAGGCACCAGGCTTCTCAGGGCAGCTGTAACACAGCAGCAAGTCCTAGGTTTGAGTGCCTCTAGGCAAACAGGCTGTAATGCCCTAGGCCTCAACCAACTCCAGCTGCTCTCAGCTGCAACAGGTGTTGCCACTTAAGACTCTAAGTTCCAATTACAGCAGAGTACAAACTCTCAACACAATGCTCTCTACAGGAAACAATCCAACCCCGTCTTCTAAATTTAAGCCGATTTTGTAACAAATGGGCTAGCTCCCCCGATCCCATGTGATCTAACTCGACAAACTAGTCTATCTTGCAGAACCTTGCCAAATGCTTTGCTGAATTCCATATAGACAATGCCTACTACTGTGCCTTCATCAATCTTCCTTGTCACCTCTTAAACTAACTCAATCAAGTTAGTGAGGCGCAATTTTCCACACACAAAGTCATGTTGACTATTTTTAAATCAGTCCTTGTCTTTCCAAATGCATGTATATCCTATCTCTCAGAATTGCCTACATCAACTTACTGAAAACTGATGTAAGGCTCACCAGGCTATAGTTCCTTGGCTTTTCCGTATAGCCTTTGTTAAATATGGCATCACGTTAGCCAACCTCCAGTCTTCTGGCATCTCATCCTTGGCCATCAATGATACAAATCTCTATGAGTGGCCCAATTTCAACTTCCCACACAGTTCTAGGAAACACCTGATCAGGTTCTGGGGGATTTATCTATCTTTATGCATTTTAAGAAGTCCAGTCCATCCTCTTCTGTAACATGAACGCTTTTCAATACATCACTATGGATTTCCCCAAGATCCCTAGCTTCCAGGTCCTACTCCGCAATAAATACTGATGAAAAAATATTCATTTCCTATCATCGCCATCTCCTGTGGTTCCACCCATAGACAGCCACATTGATCTTTCAGAGACCTTATTCTCTACCTAGTTACCCTTTTGTCTTTAACGTACTTTTGGATCCCTTTGGATTCTCCTTAAGTCTATTTGCCAAAGCTCTCTCATATCCCCTTTTGACTCTTTGGTCCCCTTCTTCAGTATACTCCTACTGCCCTTATACTCTTCTAGGGATTCACTCAATTCCAGCTGTGTATACCTGACATATGACTACTTTTTCTTGACCAGATCCTCAATTTCTCCAGTCATTCAGCATCTCCACTCCTAACAGCCTTACTCTTCATACTAACAGGTACATACTGTCTCTGAACACCAGTTATCTCACTTTTAAAGGTGCCTAACTTCCCAAACATCCCTTTACCTGTGAATAGCCTCTTCCAATCAACTTTTGAAAATTCTTGTCTAATACCATCAAAATTGGTCTTATCCTGATTTAAAACTATAATTTTTTGACCAGTTCTATCTTTTTCCATTACTACTTTGAAACTAATCAGATTATGATCACTTGCCCCAAAGTGCTCTCCACTGATACCTCAGTCTCTTGTCCTGCCTATTTCCCCACAGAAGGTCAAATATTTTTCCTTCTCTAGTAGGTACATTCACATATTGAATAAAAAAGGTTTATTGTACACTCTTAACAAATTCCTCCCCATCAAAACCCTTAACACTATGATAGTCCCAGTGTATGTTTGGAAAATTAAAATCTCCTGCCATTACAGTCCCATTACTCATATACATCTGAGATCTCCATACATATTTGTTTCTCAATTTTCTGCTTACTATTTGGGGGGGGGGGGGGGCTACAATACAATTCCAACAAGGTGATCATCCCTTTCTTATTTCTCAGTTCCACCCATATAACTTCACTGGACGATCTCTCACGAATATCCTCCTCAAGTACACCCGTAACATTATCCCGAACCAAAAACACCACTTTCCCTCCTCTCTTGCATCCCTTGCTATCTTTCCCATAGCATCTAAACCCTGGAACATTAAACTTCCAGTTCTCCCCATCCCTGAGCCACATTTCTGTAATAGCTATTATTTCCCAGTCCAATGATCCCAACCATGCCCTAAATTCATCTGCCTTATCTGTCAGGCCTCTTGCACTGAAGTAAATGCAGTTTGATTTCTTAGTCCTACCTCATTCTCTGCCAAGATGCTGTCTGCCTTGACCATTTGACTTGCTCCGTTTATCTGTACCAGCGTCAGCTTTTTCTCTGCACTTACTATCATTTTGGCTGCCCCCCATCCCTAACTACTTCAAAGCCTGCTGAGTAGCACTAGCAAATCTTCCTGCAAAGATATTGGTTCCCTTCCAATTTAGGTGGAACCCATCCTTCTCATACAAGTCATTTTGACCCCTGAAGAGATCCCAATAATCCAAAAATGTGAATTCTTGCCTCCTGCACAGCTCCTCAGCCATTCATTAATTTGCCCTCTCCTTCTATTCCCACTCTCACTAGCATGTAGCACTGGTAGTATTCCAGAAATTATTACCCTTGAGGACCACTTTTTAACCTACTGCCTAATTTCCTACATTGTCTTTTGAACCTCATCACATTCCCTACTTATGTTATTGGTACCAAAGTGAACAATGACCTCCTGCTGGTTACTCTCCCCTTTCAGAATATTCTGCATCCTTAAAGTTTGTGAGAAGATTTGTAGCTCGGGTGCTCGTTGTTGTGGTTCTGTTCGCCAATCTGGGAATTTGTGTTGCAGACGTTTCATCCCCTGTCTAGGTGACATCCTCAGTACTTGAGAGCCTCCCGTGAAGCGCTTCTGTGATCTTTCCTCGGGCATTTGCAGTGGTTTGAATCTGTCGCTTCCGGTTGTCATCTCCAGATGTCCATTGCAGTGGTCGGTATATTGGGTCCAGGTCGATGTGACTCTGTTTGGCTACACTACTATATAACACCACTATTATAGGACAAGCCAAACAGAGAACAGCCTGGGAATTCCTAAAGGCATGGCACTCATCCACAGATTCAATCAATAAGCACATCGACCTGGACCCAATATACCGACCACTGCAACGGACAGCTGGAACTGACAACCGGACGCGGCAGATTCAAATCACTACAAATGCCGGAGGAAAGATCACAGAAGTGCTTCACAGGAGGCTCCCAAGCACTGAGGATGTCACTTGGACAGGGGACAAAACGTCTGCAATACAAATTCCCAGCTCGGCAAACAGAACCTCAACATTCTGCATCCTCTCCAACACATCCTTGACCCTGGCACCAGGGAGGCAACAGGCCTTTCTGTTGCCTCGCTGATGGCAGAAATGTCTGTCGGTGCCCCATATCAGAGAGTGCCCTATCACAAATCGCTTGGAACCTGATATATCCCTCATTACTACAGCCAGTCACAGTACCAGAAATCTGGCTGTTAGTGCTATTCTCCCCTGACAGGCCATCTCCCTAAAGTATCCAAATAGCGTACCTGTTTAAGGTGTGGATAGCCACAGGAGACTCCTGCACTATCTAGCTACCACTCCTATCATTTCTAGCCATCAATGATCTACCTGACAGTATCTGTGCTGTCTCCACCTTCCTGAAACTGTTATCTGTCACGCACTCACTTGCTCTTGTAAACTTGTCATTGTCTCTAAATGCCATCCCAACTGATCCCTGCGGGTCAGAAGGATTTGCAACTAAACACACTTGCTGTAGTCAACACTCAAATTCTCCCTGATCTCCCACATCTGATTTTATGTGAAAACAATGGGCATTTTAAGAGGATGGGGTCTTGTCACTTTTTAAGCGGGACAGGTACAAAGTAAAATAGTAAATGATGATTTTGTGCACTCGGTACTCCTTCAGGAGCTGGTTCAATGGCAGTTAGAAAATCGTCGCTGTAATCACATGTTTATTTATTGAAGAGCAAAGTGTTTGTATATAAGAGAATTTTCTTCCCAAAGACTTGACTTCTTTTTGTTCTCCATCTTCGTCTTCCTCAACCTAAGGGTTTAATCTTTATACTTCATTCTTCTAGAACTCAGTGCTGATCTGTTTTGTGGTCCTTTTCAGATAATGATAAGTGACAAGTGAAAAAGCAATATCCTAAGATAAAGATGTTTCATTGTTTTTAGATTAGACTTACAGTGTGGAAACAGGCCCTTCGGCCCAACAAGTCCACACCGACCTGCCGAAGCGAAACCCACCCATACCCCTACATTACCCCTTACCTAACACTACGGGCAATTTAGCATGGCCAATTCACCTGACCCGCACATCTTTGGACTGTGGGAGGAAACCGGAGCACCCGGAGGAAACCCACGCAGACACGGGGAGAACGTGCAAACTCCACACAGTCAGTCGCCTGAGTCGGGAATTGAACCCGGGTCTCTGGCGCTGTGAGACAGCAGTGCTAACCACTGTGCCACCGTGCCGCCCATGATCTGCTTTATGATCTGCTATTAAATAATTTCCATTAAATACAACAGAATTCTATAGAAATTACAGCAATGACATAGGCAGTTTGACCCAAGCAAACTGGGTCATCCACACATGAATAACATGCAGCTATTCTTTTGGACTGCATCAAAAGTTATATAGAACTTCAGCAGAGGCTTAGTTTAACCATGGATTCAGATATCACTCACATGTCATTGATTAGATTGTAAGTATTCAAATTACATTTGCAAATAAAATTAGATTTTCATGGTAAGGCATCAGATTGCCTAATGTTAACTTCAGCAAAACATTAGTTTCAGGATTAACAAGAGTGCTAAGTAACATAATTCACATGTTAACATGGTTTTACTAGTCCAGTAATTAGCAGAGAAGCTACCCTGGTTTCACTGGGAGTTATATATGGAAAGGACAACCCGCAGCTGGCTAGATTCCCACAAAAGGAAGTCAAACTTCATTACTGAATCTGAATGTCCTTTTGTGGGAATCTAGCCAGCTACTGGTTGTGCTTGTGAGTTGTACTCGATCCCACCACCACATTGCAAAGCTTAAAATTAACTTACTAAGTAATACCACAAGGTGGGAATCACATAACTGTGAAAAATGTTTTTATATTGTGAACATATAATATCATGGTTTAATAACAAATTTGATAGAGTTTTGGGCTATTGATATAATTGTGTCATTGCAGATTAAGTTTGAAATCAACTAATTTTCTCAATTATCTTTTAGATCAAGTAGCAAGTTGCCAAACAAACTTGAATACATTGACATATGATATCTTATTTGCTAAAAATATAACAAAGCCTATGAGAAACATGGATGTCATTCCATTCCATTTTTACAACAGACCTTGGCAAATAATGTGACCTAGTCTAAAGAAATTGAAACAACTTCAAAATGGAGTCATAGTGATGCAGCACCAAACAGACTCTTTGGTCCAACCTGTCCATGCCGACCAGACATCCGAACCTAATTTAGTCCTATTTGCCAGCACTTGGCCCATATCCCTCTAAACACTTTCTATTCATATACCTATCCAGATGCCTTTTAAATATTGTAATTGTACCAGCCTCCACTACTTCCTTTGGCAGCTCATTCCATCCATGCACCACCGCATATTCGGTCCCTTTTAAATCTTTCCCGCCTCACTTTACACCTGTGCCCTCTAGTTCTGGATTTTCCCACCCCAGAGAATAGACTATTGTCTATTAACCCTATACATGCCCTTCATGATTTTATAAATCCTCGGCCTCAGACGCTCCAGGAAAACAACCACAGCCTATTCGGCCTCAAACCCTCCAACACCCTTTTCTAAGTCTTTTCTGAAGCCTTTCAAGTTTCACAACATCATTCCTATATGAGGGAGACCAAAATTGCACACAGTATTCCAAAAGTGGCCTAATACATCCACAACATGACCTCCCAATTTCTATATTCAATGTTCTGACCAATAAAGGTAAGCATACAAAATGCCTTCTTCACTATCCTATATACCAGAGGATCCACTTTCAAGGATCTATAAACCTGCGCTCCAAAGTGTTCAGCAACACTCTTCAGGACCTTACCATTAAGTGTATAAGTCCTGCTAAGATTTGTTTTCCCAAAATGCAGCACCTCACATTTATCTAAATTAAACTCCATCTGCCATTCCCTGGTCCATTGGTCCATCTGATCAAGATCCCATTGTACTCTGAGGTAACCTTCTTTGCTGTCCACCACATCTCCAATTTTGGTGTCATCTGCAAACTTACTAACCATCCAAATCATTTAGGTAAATGACAGACCTAAATTAGAGTGGTGCTGGAAAAGCACAGCAGTTCAGGCAGCACCCGAGGAGCAGGAAAATCAACGTTTTGGGCTCCTCGGATGCTGCCTGAACTGCTGTGCTTTTCCAGCACCACTCTAATCTAGAATCTGGTTTCCAGCATCTGCAGCCCTTGTTTTTAACTAGTCACACACCTCCAGTCTGAAGAACAAACCTCTACCACCCTCTGTCTTCTACCTTTGAGCCAGTTCTGTATCCAAATGGCTGGTTTTCCATGTGTTCCATGTGACCTAACCTGCTAACCAGTCTACCATGAGGAACTTTGTCAAAGTCCATATAGATCACATCCACTGCTCTGCCCTCATCAATCCTCTTCATTACTACTTCAAAAAACTCCAACAACTTGCCCATCACCAATGTCAGGATCAGCAGTATATAGTTCTCTGACCTTTCCTTACCACCCTTCTTAAATAGTGGCACCATGTTAGCCAATCTTCCGGCACCTCACCTGTAACTTTTGATGATGCAAATATCTCAGCAAGGGGCCAGCAATTGCTTCCCTAGTTTCCCACAGAGTTCTAGGGCACACCTGGTCAGGTCCTGGCAATTTATCCAACTTTTTGCATCTTAAGACATCCAGCACCACCTCCTCTGTAATGCTGTCAAAATTGGCCTTCCTCCAATTTATAACTTTTAACTTTTGGAGTCCAGTCTGTGCTTTTCCATCGCTATTTTACAACTGATAAGAGTTATGGTCCCTGGCCCCAAAGTGCTCCCCCACTGACACTTCAGTCATTTGCCCTGCCCTTCCAGGCAGCATTTGAGTGTGAAAAAGTGTCAAAACAGAAGTCCGTGGGAATCAGAAAAAAAAACTCCTCACTCCTTGAATTCATATTTAGCACAGAGGAAGATTATATGGTTGTTGAAAACCATGTCTTTGAGCCTCAGAACATAGTTGTAGTTTCTTAGGACTAGGCATGGGCAATTTTAGCCTTTTCATCAGTGATCTTGCTTCCATCATATGGATAGGGTGAGGATGTGCATTGATTTTTGGGCAGTACACAATTCCTTCTGCAACGCTCAACTAAAGCAGCAGACTGGGCCCACATACAGCAAGACCTAGACAACATTCAGATTTGGGCAGATGTATGGTACTAATGTTTTTATTGCAAAATGCAAGGCAAGGACACTTTCAAATAGAAAGAGTTGAAAGACACCCCTTGACGTTCATTACCTTTATCATTATTAAATTCCTACCATTTGCACACAGATTTACCATTGACCAGAAATATAACTGAACCAGCCACATAGACACATTGACTGTACCAGCAGGTCAGAGCCTAAGATGAGAATTTTAATTCCCTAACTGTAGTAAAGTTGGAGACAGAGGGTTAATTTATTTGGGCACCATGTCTCATTAAATACCCTCTCCCTCTTCACGGTATCTATTTAACTCATCTTACCACACAGTGTTTGTGGAACAACTTTGCCATTGCTGCATTATCCCAGAATTGACTGGCATCTTGCATATTTCTCATCATAGTCCATGTTGTTCACGTCCTTGTATGATTCCGTCCTTGGTCTTGGTTTAGTTAAGTAACACGGTGGTTAATCACGGAGATACATTCACACAACATTGTAGGTCTTTAACAAGAAACATCAATTCATGACACAGAAGGTGAAATAAAAAAAGCAAGCTATCTAAATGTCAAAGACAGCCAGACCCAAAACAAAGTTTCAACATGATCTTGACACTATCCATTAAATAAGCTCAAGCCCAGAGAAATTATCATATGTCACCTCTTTAGAGGTCAATAAAATTGACACCTAACGATTTCTTACGTGTGGATTGTGGAGACAGTCCAGTAAGACCCTTTTCAAGTTTGCTGACAAGAAAATTTCATATATCTAATAGCCTTTACCTTACTCCGTTCTAATAATCTGGATATTCATAACCTTACTCTCCTAGATTGAAAGTTTTACAAACTAACTCACTTTGCTAAGGGAACCCATTCGCTGAAATGCCCTGAAATCTTCTTCCTGGATCGGAACAATTGCTTCCAAAATCAACAACTCTTCTGAACTGAATAATAAAAATCATCTTTTGAACTGAAAACAAAGCCAATGGTTTTGTATGGTGACTCTATCTACCATAAACTTAGGAGCATAAACATTTTTCCATTAACATCACAAGCATTTGCAGTCACCTGTTCTCTGACAAGTATTTGTTTAGGTCACTGTTTAAAAGGAAAAAGTCACCAACATCCATATGACAATAGTTTGAACTCTAAACTCCAAAACCGATAAACGCCATACATCTTTCATCATACTACTATGAGAGGAGCTGCCAAACAGGGAACTGGAAAGCAAACTTTGTGACACCTGGCTTAACATATCCTATGTTGTTTCTTTTGTAATTTGGTTACTATAAGGGTTAGTCACTGAACACATTGACATTTGGCTCCTTAAAATAAAGAACACAAATTTATTATTTAAAAGAAAAACCAAATGAGAGGGAGGACAATTTAAAAGATTTTGATATAAACAGCAATATCAAAGATTAATCCCTTTTAACCAGCAGAATTCTAAAATTTACAGTTACTTAATTATCACACTCAACTGACTGCTTCCAGTTTTGATGGCCTAAAATTGCTTACCGTACAGACAGCCTGGACTGCTTTTCAACTCTCAAATGTTCACACAACTGGAGATATCTCCCAATGAAAACACAGTCTGGGGATTTCAACAGATTAATGTGCCCTTTTCATGATTAAAACAAAAGTGTTCTTCTGAACAAAAACCTGATTCTGACCTTTGACTAGCTGTTTCTGTATAGATCATAAAACTCAGCATTGTAAAACATTTAGCAATTAACCTCCCAGGTATCTGATCATGGTATGTAACTTTAATCACATGGTTTCCTGGAAATGATGTCCTTTATTCTATGTAATAAATAACTTTCTGATTTCTTTAAAAAAAAACTCACCTTCACAGAACTGAAACCAAAATCTATTTACCTACTTGTCATGGTTAGAGACCTTCCTTCTCCCCTGATTCCTTGTCCTTCTCTTCTGATGACTGCTCTCACTCAACCATCTTCTCTACATCCAGGACATTATCTCTTTGTGTGTACAAAGCTGGCGAGCAACCCCAAACTGATGCATTTAGTGGAACCACAGTTTTGGCAGCCCATTACTCTTCTCCAACAAAGCTGATGCGCAAATGCATGACTGCCCTGTTAGAGGGAATGTTGATAACACTCTGCTTTTCTTTGTAACAGTGCAATGGATTTTTTTTTACATAAATATGAACAGATGAATAGCTCCTTGATTTAATATCCAATCCAAAAGCCATATTCTTCAGTGTACTGCTCCCTGCCTATGTCTTCTACACACAAGTCTTCACTCTCTCTCGCACTCAGTGGCCAATTCATTGGAAGCTTTACTAACCAGTTAGCTCTTCATAAGCACACGTCTCTAGTGGATTCACCTGTAAGGAAGGTTCCAGGAAGGAGTTTGGAACTACTGACAATTTGCAATTTAAACTAATTCTGGTATTCTGTCCAAGTGCTACTGTAAGAACTGGAAATATTGGTTTGTACTGAAGCAGCTGATGACGGGAAGAAAGGTGTCCTTAAAGGGGCATCCAATTAGACTGAATCGACAGCTTAAGACTGAAAGCCATACTTACCTGAATGTTGAGACAGGAAGAGCTGAAGGGCTCCTCTCAGTCTCATAATTCAAGAAAATGGGTCATCCCCATTTCATCTATCCCTGATCACCACCAACTTCTCTCAAACAATTGTCCACCTGCCGGCCACTTCCAATTTCCAAAATGTAATTACCACTCTCTCGTTTACAAGAGGATCAGTATGCGCTTTATTAACTAGATTGCATCTTAACCTCTGCTATTTGTTGGCTTTGTGGAAATTAGTCTCCAGATCTAACATTGGCGGCACTCTGAGCCTTACCATTCTAGAGCAGACTTTGTATTCTGTGGCGCTCTATGCCCTAAAATAGATATTCTCAAACTCCTTGACCATTCTCATTTCTAGCAAAATTTTCATAAACATAAGCTTCTGCATTTTTGTCATCCTGATGCATACATCAGATGAGAAAATTTGATTAATTAGTAAATCGTCATATTTTAAATGAAGTTTCCAAAATTACATTATAATTCAGTTGGGAGAAAGTGAGGACTGCAAATGCTGGAGATCAGAGTAGAGACAGTGGTGCTGGAAACTTACAGTTGGTCAGGCAGCATCCGAGGAGCAGGAGAATCTTCCTGAAGAGCTTATGCTCAAATTGTCAATTCTCCTGCTCCTCGGATGCTACCTGACCAGCTGTGCTTATCCAGCACCTCACCCTCGATTACAATTCAGTTGTCTAGTTCTGTGGACACAGGACTGGATTGCCTGGTATCCATTTGCAAAAAATTCTCATAATATGGTGTATTTATGTAGTAGCAATATGACATTTATAAAGCATTTGATAGAATTCTACTGAGTTAATTACGTATATATGTATTTTTATTTACTTGAATAAATTTATCAAATGAACCTAGTTAGGATTTTTCATTTTGTATTTTATCTGCTTATAATTAAAGAGATGAATGTGTGCCTCAATTGGAGACTATACAATAACAATTTGCATTGATATAGTCCCTTAGCACAGTAAAACACCTCAAGAGTTTCTCAAGATTGTGATCAAATATAATTTGACATTGAACCTTATGAAAAAGAATTTAGGACAAATGTTTAAAGTCTTTGTCAAAGAGGCAGGTTATGAGCCATGTCATAAAGGAAGAAAGAGAGATAGGAAGGTGGAGGTGTTTAACCAGGTAATTTAGGACCTTGAAGCCTAAATGTGATGCACTAGATGCCGGTATTGGAGGACCACAGATAATTCAGAGAATGTATGGCTGGAAGAGGATACAGAGAAACCATGGAAGAGTTTGAAACTAAGGATGAGATTTTGAAGTGCAGGCATTACTTAGTAGGGAGTTAATGTAGGTCAGCAAATACAGATACATAGGTTATTGGTGAATGAGATTTAGTGCGAGTTAAAATTTGGGCTGAATACACCCTCAGATGGAAAAAGGCAATCTTAGCAACAGCACAATCATATGTTGGAATTTCATTTTGGGGCGAACATCATACCTATGTTTTAAAGAGCATTGTTCATTTTAGATAGTTGCCAGGAAGAGGAATGCAGTCAGTGCTTGGAAACAGAGGGCTGAGTTTTGCCAGATTCTGATCAGCATAGGCTATGGAAAGATGCGTGGTAAAAACAGGTGAGATGTTTAGCCAGGTCCAGTTCAATGTTGAGATCATCTCATTGTATCATGTTTGCTTTTCTCTAATGGTGTGGCAAGATTATTGCTAGTCAGTTGTAAGTTACCAACTGATGATCATTATTGCTTGTTAAACATCTTGCACCATTATGAAACTTATTGTACAAAGCAGCCACTGATAAAACATGACACCAGACTAAGGTCTTAGAAGCTTCAACTTGCTACTTGCTTGAGGAGAATCATGTTAGCCACAGTCAAGCTGGAGAGCAGGGCACAATACACCATCATCATTCTAATGTACCCTTCCACCATGGATGTTGGCATTCCACTTTCAGGGAAGCTCACTACCATCTTGATATATTCTAATGCACTGGCACTGTCGCATGCAAGTTCAGACTCATCTGGGGGGCTACACTGGCAAACAACTGTATATAGCTGCATTGAGTACAGATACCAAACAGGGAAAGGAACATGACTTTTACTAACCTATCTAGAAGGGATGCTCCCTTGCTTTCTCAGTGTGCCCTTGCCCTGCTGTACCTTGCATTGGCAGTCACATAACCACGCAGATGGCCATGCTAGCAGCAGTCCTCTGTCAAGGACGCTTACATTTTTTTTCCAATATGTGCATCATATGGCCTCAGTGTTTTTCCAACAAACAGGTATCTGCAGCCAGCCATCAGGCATGTCTGAAAATCTTAGCGGAGTAGTCCAAGGTGAAGTCCATGGTGACACCATCAGCTAGGGATTCCCAGCACAATTGTCAAAGGCAGCCTCCCATACCAGTCCTAGGCTTTGGCAGCCTGTCAGGGTACTGCACAGGGTGGGAGGTGTTCGTACATGCTACAGAGAATATGCCAGTCCTTTGTCTCCACAGGGACCAGTCAGTGAGAGAAGGCTGTCATTTGTTGTGGTTCTGTTCGCCGAGCTGGAAGTTTTTGCTGCAAACGTTTCGTTCCCTGGCTAGGGAACATCACCAGTGCTATTGGAGCCTCCTGTGAAGCGCTGCTTTGATGTTTCTTCCGGTATTTATAGTGGTTTGTTCTTGCCGCTTCCGGGTGTCAGTTTCAGCTGTAGTGGTTTGTATATGGGGTCCAGGACCATGTGTCTGTTGATGGATGTTCTTGCCGCTTCCGGGTGTCAGTTTCAGCTGTAGTGGTTTGTATATGGGGTCCAGGTCCATGTGTCTGTTAATGGAGTTTGTGGATGAATGCCATGCCTCTAGGAATTCCCTGGCTGTTCTCTGTCTGGCTTGTCCTATGATGGTAGTGTTTTCCCAGTCAAATTCATGTTCCTGGTTGTCTGAGTGTATGGCTACTAGGGATAGCTGGTCGTGTCGTTTTGTGGCTAGCTGATGTTCATGGATGCGGATTGTTAGCTGTCTTCCTGTTTGTCCTATATAGTGTTTTGTGCAGTCCTTGCATGGTATTTTGTAAACTACGTTAGTTTGGCTCGTGCTGGCTATTGGGTCCTTTGTTCTAGTGAGTTGTTGTCTGAGTGTGGAAGTTGGCTTGTGTGCTGTTATGAGTCCTAAGGGTCGCAGTGGTCTGGCTGTCAGTTCTGAGACGCTCCTGACGTATGGTAGTGTGGCTAGTCCTTTTGGTTGTGGCCTGTCCTCGTTCCGTGGTCTATCTCTTAGGCATCTGGTGATAAAGTTGCGTGGGTATCCGTTTTTGGCGAATACCTTGTATAGGTGTTCCTCTTCCTCTTTTCGCAGTTCTGGTGTACTATCCCGAGATTCATAGCAGAGGCAGTTATGCAAAGGTTAGAACATACAGCCCTACCACAAATCCAACCCAAACTCTGGATCAGATACGCCGATGACACCTTTGTAATCATCAAAAACACAGAAATAGAAAAAACACACCGAATCATCAACGCCACACTCACAGGAATACGATTCACGAGAGAAGAGGAAAAGGATAGCTAACTCCCATTCCTAGACGTGTTAGTAGAGAGAACACCCAACGGAGAATTCACCACAAGGGTACACAGGAAACCAACACACAGAGACCAAGTCCTAAACTATGAAAGTAACCACCCCAACACACACAAACGAAGCTGCATCAGGACACTATTCAAAAGAGCCACAACACACTGCAGTACACCAGAACTGCGAAAAGAGGAAGAGGAACACCTATACAAGGTATTCGCCAAAAACGGATACCCACGCAACTTTATCACCAGATGCCTAAGAGATAGACCACGGAACGAGGACATGCCACAACCAAAAGGACTAGCCACACTACCATACGTCAGGAGCGTCTCAGAACTGACAGCCAGACCACTGCGACCCTTAGGACTCATAACAGCACACAAGCCAACTTCCACACTCAGACAACAACTCACTAGAACAAAGGACCCAATAGCCAGCACGAGCCAAACTAACGTAGTTTACAAAATACCATGCAAGGACTGCACAAAACACTATATAGGACAAACAGGAAGACAGCTAACAATCCGCATCCATGAACATCAGCTAGCCACAAAACGACACGACCAGCTATCCCTAGTAGCCATACACTCAGACAACCAGGAACATGAATTTGACTGGGAAAACACTACCATCATAGGACAAGCCAGACAGAGAACAGCCAGGGAATTCCTAGAGGCATGGCATTCATCCACAAACTCCATTAACAGACACATGGACCTGGACCCCATATACAAACCACTACAGCTGAAACTGACACCCGGAAGCGGCAAGAACATCCATCAACAGACACATCGACCTGGACCCCACATACAAACTACTACAGCTGAAACTGACACCCGGAAGCGGCAAGAACAAACCACTATAAATACCGGAAGAAACATCAAAGCAGCGCTTCACAGGAGGCTCCAATAGCACTGATGATGTTCCCGAGCCGGGGAACGAAACATTTGCAGCAAAAACGTCCAGCTCGGCGAACAGAACCACAACAACGGACACCCAAGCTACAAATCTTCAACCAGACTTTAAAGGCTGTCATGGTCAGGGACACGTATTTCCACTAGCCAGGAGTCTGGGCAATTGAAAGTCAGTGCTGGCAGGTCAGATTGCTTGAGGGATGGGCCACTACGGTCCCATCACCTCGGTTCATAAATATTAAGGGGAAAAAAGGGCTGGAGGAAGGGGTGGGGGGCAGGGGAAGAGGGTCTGTGGGACATGTAGGCAGTTTTAGTTTCATGTGCACAGCTTGGATAATGACCTGGGTCCACGATTAATGATGAGGCTGAGAAGTGGCAGAGGAAAAAAAAAGGAGTAGAAACAAATATTGTAGTCCAGATCTCAAATATCTATGGCTTGGGAATCCGCCTAGTCTATTATGTGGAGTTATGGAAATTCTCATCTTTGGCTCGATGACATCTTTGAATCTAGGAGCAGACAATAATGAAATGATTCAACATTTTGTTGTTAAACACTAAATCAGCAGTGATAATGCTACTTACTGCTTCTATTTTGCACAAGTACTCCTTTTTCTAGTTATCTCAATAAGATGACATCATAAAATCTAAAACAAGTAAAAATATTTTACTCCCTAATTTACAATAATCCACATAAAATGGGAATCTTGGTAAAATGTCATCCAATCTGTTCCACCTACTGTCAAGATGAAACTACTATATAACACAGCACAGCTGAATAGCTTTGTTATAAACACTCATCATCAGACTAAAGTTCCTTGCGATTAATTCCTTTGATCAATCATTATTGTCTTCTTCGTCTTCAGAATTCTCTGTGATACATGTCATTGTAAAAATATATTTTCTTTGGACAATATATCTTACAATGGTATTTTGTGTCACAGCTGAAGCATCCATCAACTGTTTTCAAGACATTCCTGGCATTCATCTGACTCTATTGTTGATCTTCTGCTGGTGTATCAAGATATTTTCATCCTTATTCCTTCTGTTTGTAAGTCTTGTTGTTGCACTGATGCCTGCATCCAGTATCTGGGTGGTCTCAAAATGCAGCAATAATTGAGTCCTCTTTTCTTGGTAACAGAGTGGAATGTGCCATTTGCTCACCAAAGTTGCTGGGAATAACTGCTTCCTCACCATTATATTTAAGACAGGATACATCTGATTCAACAGCAAATGTTCCTCTGAGGACCGAACTCGAGTTAGAACCAGGACCCTGTTCCCATTTGACATCATAAAAATAATTCAACAATTTAAACACTAACATTTAAATTTCTAAATTGAACTTCTTCAATCCTTCACACAATCTGAAAAAAAAATTTACAATATGTTACTCCATGTAAAGTCAGGAATTTGACCCAGTGGAAGATTACATACTTTGTTTAATATGGCAACTATGCCCTCCTTGCCATGGACATTACTTGTGACTATATATCAACTTCATCCTTCCACAGGTCTTGTGACTCAGATACTGAAAACATCATATCCTGACAACTTAAATCAGCTTTCTGCCATTTTCTACAATGGTTACAAGGATTATAATTTTTCATTCGTTTTTTTTCCCAACCTTCAGTTTGAGGCAACCATTTTCTTCTGCTATCCTATAAGACCATGAGGTAAGATAAACTCTTGATAGACAATTGATAAAGAGGAATCCAAAGCCAGTCTTTGTTTGGAATAGATTTATTAACAGAATTAAATATTACAGGTCTAACTCGGTCCCACTCATTTGTGACTGTATCTTTAAACAGTGTTTTTAAAAACATTTTCTCATTAACCTGTTCAGAGATGTAACACACCTTTACAACAGATGGGACTTGAACCCAGATTACCTGGTTCAGCGGTTGATACAATTTTGCCACAAAAACACTCTTTAAATGTGCTTTTTATTGCTGTCAAGAAGTGCTCTGACACACAACTGAATGTTTTCTTCCCAATCACCAAATAAATGTATTTTCTTTTACCCAAAACTGCTACCACACACAGTTGAGCAACTTCCGACCAAAATCACTGTGACTTTTTAAAAAACTTGTTAACAACCACCAGTAAAACACCTGTGTAATCAACTGAATATTTACATGCAATGCCCATTATGGGCAATGCAAACTATCAAAAGGTGAGGGTGGAGTGTGGGCTAGGTAGAGCAGACAAGGACTAAATCAAAATGGTGTCACAGCACAGTATCCTTAACAGTGACCATCTCTTTCAAAAAACATCGAGAGCATTGGTGGATACCATATGTTCCTTCTCTAAGGACATCTGAGCACTAAGGTAACTGTGAAAAATGGGCAGACAGTCAGCAGAGATGACCCTTTCTACGGTCTGCTGTTTCCAGCCAGCCTGACCAGGCCCAGCGACAGATTCACAAGGAGGTCCCCCGATCTGCCCAAACCCCTCCACACTGGATGCTCAAAGATCAGGGCAGTAGGGCTGAAGTGCAATCAAAAATACAATAAAAGATTTTTCTAATAACTAAAAAGAGTGCAAATGCCCACAACCAACATATACATGGTCCACGGACTCCACAGCACCACAAAATAAACAGCTGAGCTGGGAGTCTGAGAACCACCTCAAATTGTTGTTATAATGTAAGGCTGCAGGCAACACTCTCCACCCCAGCAAGAGGGGCGATTTCCACGTAGAGTGCAGTCTACTGGGGAGCCCTGCTGCCTGACAGCAAATCAGGATATCAAGATATCTGGGCAGCAAACATAAGAGTTGAGGCAGATGTATGCAGCAGCAGCCTGTACAGAAAATGTATTTTTGCAAGGTTAAAAGACAAAGTCAGAGTCATACTTAGGAAGTGACTTAGGTGGTGGAGCACAGACTCGTGAGGGAGGTTCAGGAACTTGGGGCCAATATGACATTCCATCCAAAGAGGATTCTACTGCACAGCTGTGTATCCTCCAACAGGTGGATGACATCAGGTTTGAGCACTGCTGTTTTCATGCAGCAGACAGCTTTGGTTGAGAGCTGGATGTCCACTGACACCCTGCTTGCCAATTCCTGCAGCAACATCCAACCCAGGCCTTTGCCATTCAGCACGTTCCCAACTCTAGCAACCTGCATGGCCACAGTCCCCCTCTCCATCAGCCATTTGAACTTGCGATGGTGGAAATGAGAATTCCTGAGCAGTAGCTCTCTGACAATAGTCGCCACTCCTGACAGTGCGAATCGCCAGTACGGGTTGACCATGTTTCAGACATTGATCAGATCCTGCTAAAAAAAACAGGCTACATCCTGAGATAAACGTGCAGACCATTATGGTCAATAAACATGAGCTGCGTATTATTAAATGTGCTTAAGCAACCATTCAGTCAGGGCTCCACCTGTAAGTAGTCAGTTTACATTAATACAATTAACAGTGATAATTAATTAACAGTGATAAGGCTCTTGTGGTGCATTGTCTCTTCATATCATTTATATGGATTTTCAGAAGGCATTTAATATAGTCTGACATAAGAGACTATTAAATAAGGAACAGAGGGAAAATTACTGACATGATTGAGTGGGAGGCAACAGAGCATAGGGATAATGGGTAGCTACTTGAATTGAAAGGATGTGACCAATGGTATCCCACAAGAATCTGTGTTAGGACCTAAGTAAATAATTCACACTATTTATTAATAATTTGGCTAATGGCATGGAAAGGCAGATATGCAAATTTGCTATTGACATAGGTGACATTGAGGCTGATAACATAATATTTCAAAGGGGCACTGATAGGCTAGGTGAACTGATAAAACTGTGGTTGTACAAGTTCAATACAAGCACATGTGACAATATTCATTTTGGACTGAAAAGGTTTAGATTAGAATACTTTCCAGATGGCATGAAGTGTGGGATAATGGCTCAGTGGTTAGCATTGTTGCACCAGGCACCTGGGTTTGATTCCAACCTCAGGTGACTATTTGTGTGGAGTCTGCACATTCTGCCTGTGTTTGCGAGGGTTTCCTCTGGGTGCTCTGGTTTCCTCCCACTATCCAAAGATGTTCAAGTTAGGCGCACCTGGCAATATTAAATTGCCCTTAATGTCCAGGGATGTACAGGCTAGGTGGATTAGCCAAGAGAAATGCAGGGTTACAGGGATGATTCTGGGTGGTATGTGCTTTGGAGAGTTGGTGTGGACTTCTTAGGCCAAATGGCCTGCTTCCCCACAATAGGGATCCTAGTTAAAAAAAATACAAGAGATGTTCAAAGAGATGCATGGTAGACTAATTAGTTAAGTTAGATCACTTGGGATTCAGGGTGAGCTTGCCTACTGGATACAAAATTGGCTTTATGGTAAGAGACAGAGAGTAGTGGTGGAGGTTTCTTTCAGACTGGACACCTGTGCCCAGTGGTGTTCCTCAGGGATCAGCACTGGATTCACTTTTGTTTATCATAAATATAAATGAGTTGAATGAGAATATAGGAGGTATGGTTAGTAAGACTGCAGATGACCAATTGAGTCAATAGGCTAAGGAGTGGCAGGTGAAGTTTAATTTGGATAAATGTGGGATATTGCATTTTGGTATTACAAACAAAGACAGGATTTATACTATTAATGGTAGGGCACAGGGTAGAGTTGTAGAACGGAGACAGCTGGGGTTCAGGTGTAGAATTTTTTAAAATTTGTATCACAGGTGGACAGGTTTTATTAAGAAGGCGTTTAATACGCTTACCTTCATTGCTCAGATCTTTAGAGTATAGGAGTTGGGGATGTCATGTTGACATTGTACAGGATATTGGTGAGGCCTCTTCTGGAATACTGTATCCAGTTCTGGTCACCCTGTTATAGGAAGGATATTATCAAACTGAGAAGGTTCAGAATAGATTTGTCAGGATGTGGCTGGGAATGGAGGGTTTGAGATATAAAAATAGACTGGAAAGACTGGGACATTTCTTTATTGGAGTATAGGAGGTTGAGGGGTGACATTATTGAGGTTTATGAAATCATGACTGGTATAGATAAGGTGAATAACAAGGGTCTTTCTCTCGGGTGGGGAAGTTCAAAACTGGGAGTGAATTCTTAAGGTGAGAGGAGAAAGATTTAAAAAGGACAAGGGATGATTTTTTTCCACAGAGTGGTTTGTGTGGAATGAAATGCCACAGAAAGTTGTGAATGCAAATACAGTTACAATGTTCAAAAGACATTTGGATAAGTTCATGAATAGGAAAGGCTTGGGGGGATATAGGCCAAGCACAGTCAGGTGGGACTAGTTTAGTTTGGGAACATGGTCAGCGTGGACTAGTTGGACCGAAAGGTCTGTTTCTATACTGTATGACTCAACGAACTGGAGGTTCAAGTGCATAGGTCACAAAAATGCCACAAACAGGTGCGGAAATTAATCAAGAAGGCTAATGGAATGCTGGCCTTTATATCTAGAGAACTGCAGTATAAGGAAGCAGCAGTTATGCTGTAGCTATACAAAAATCTGGTCAGATCCTACTTGGAGTACTACGAACAGATCTAGGCACTACACCTTATGAAGGATATATTGGCCTTGGAAGGAGTTAGATTAGGAAGCACTCATACACACAAAGGTAGAGGTTTGGAACTCTTTGATAAATGGTAGTTGACACTAGAACAGTTATTAGTTTTAAATCTAATATGGACTTTTTGTTGTTAACCCTCCCCAACGATATTAAGGGATATGGACCAAAGGCAGGTAGAGTAGGCCATTGATCAGACATGATCTCATTGCACGGAAGAATGGACTCCAGGGACTGAATGACCTACTCCTGTTACTATGCGTGACCCTAACACCAGCAGAGCTCCTGATGGTATCATTCGTGGGGTCACTGGAGTGCAGAATCCTCTCCACCATGTCAAGATGGAAATCCACAGAGATGCTGTTCTGCAACCAAATGAAACTGCGCATGCAGCATGACAAAGCATTCGTTTTTGGCATATATTCAATTAAGGCTTTATTGCATTCCCCTATAACTCAGTATTCCAGGACCATTGGTAGCATATGATGGGAAAAAAAATCACGTAACTAGAATGCAAATTGTCTTAAAGTTATACAAACAATTTTTTCACCTTTCTTATCAGTTATCGGAAATATTGCCTACAAATCCTGCTATAAGATGCAGGCAGGATGATAGAGTTTATAAGGCTCATAACGAATAGTTGGGGGCAAATGGTTAAGGATTTGAAATTCATTGGGGATAGTCCCATGTTTATTTAAAAACTGCTGATTTATAGTTCTGGTGACTACTTTAAAACAAATGCCTTCCAATTTAATCATTGGGGCTCATGTGGCACAAGAGGCCTGTGTTCAAGCAACTGCTCCAAATGTGTGTCATATGTGATCAGATTGATTATCAACATTTATGAGGCTCAGAGGAGAAGTTTGTGCACAAAGGAGGATGACATCACATCAAGTTTATGCTGCCATGACATGTAACCTTTCTGAAATAGTTGCCACTGATCTAAAGGTGTGATTAGATTAGATTCCCTACAGTGTGGAAATAGGCCCTTTGGCCCAACCAGTCTACACCGACTCTCTGAAAAACAACCCACCCAGACCCGTTTCCCCTCTGACTAATGGCCAATTCACCTGTCCTGCATATCTTTGTGATTGTGGGAGGAAAGTGGAGCATCTGGAGGAAACCCACGCAGACACAGGGAGAATGTGCAAACTCTACACAGACATTCGCCCAAGGCTGGAATAGAACGTGGGACTCTGGTGCTGTGAAGCAGCAGTGCTAATCACTGAGCCACCGTGCTGCCCCAAAGCAGCAATCTGACAGATCCGTTTTACTGCAGAATGAAACAATTCATATTCTGGTTTTATCCTGGTGCCTTTCCTTTAAAAGTCACTTTAGAAACCACAACACTGCGATGGCCGGGAATCGAACCCGGGTCAACTATCTGGAAGGCAGCTATGCTCACCACTATACCACCATCACCCTATAGGTATAGGGCAATGAAAGAAAAAAAACTTTTAATACAACACTTTATAGATAT